>NC_028352.1:4024722-4176539 GCF_000741045.1 Vigna radiata var. radiata
CTTTGCTGACTGGGAGTCCTTTTTAGCCGTTAGAATTTTTTAAATTGAATTTCTTAATCAGGGTTTTTATTTTGGGAATAAATTGAAGAGGGTGGATTCTAAATTAGGGTTTTTATTTTCCAATCTTCCTAGTTTTACTACAATTTTGAAGGATGGCAACCTGAGACAGAAGCATCTATTTCAAGCTTTCAACAATCCCACATTCCTAAGAAAATGATAAACCCACAAAAGTGTAAAGAGTAAGAGAGATGAAGAAACAGGAAACCCTAAAAAAAAGCATCTTTATCAATGGCTAAGCCGAAAGTCCAGCCTCACATCTTCACGATTTCTGAGTTTTGTTGCAGGTACCATTGCGAGGAGACGAACTCGCAAGGTTGAACAGCGGCTCAATTTAGGGTTCCATGGAAATTGGGATTTTCTGATTTATGGGTTTGCAGGTGATGAAGATGAATGTGCGAGATGATGGAGGTTCTGCTTGTGCCGCTATGCAGATTTCTCTAATCAAGATGCGATGTAGATGGAGGTTGCAAGGCTAACGGCGGAGCTTCTTGAAGATGGCCATGGAAGATTCTCTATCGCGATGAAGATGGTGAGGGCACAATTTTGGTGGCGCTTTATGAAGGACAACGACGATGCTAGGTGGCTGATGGCAAGGTGGGTAAGGTTTTGCCCAGTGGTGGTGGAGGTCGTAGGGGAAGAAGAAGAAGAACGAGGAGGCTGTTAAGATCCAGTGAAGAAGAAAACTATGAACTAGTGAAAAAGATATAAAAAAAAATTAAAATAACTTTAAATGCCACTGACCACTCCATGTCACCCAATAAATGACACCTCACTCAGCAGTTGCACGCACATCTGGACACGTTGCCGTTAACAATTTTAACGGAGTTACTGAAAAGGACTTGATTGAACATAAAATTCGTTTTTTGGGACGAAATTGAACACAAAATCAACACAGGAACCATTTCGAATTTTCCCAACCAAAATTGGGACCAAAAAAAGCTTTTAACCTATCTATATATATATATATATATATATATATATATATATAGACACACACACACGTCCTTTTCTTCCCATGGATAGTCTACATCTCAATTTTCATATTGAAAAAAAACTATTTTCCAAATAAATTATTTAGATATTTTATCTTAATTACATTATCAATATGCAATCCACATAAAAATTGTATGTATTTTTATATAATTAAATAAGATTTTTTATTTTAATATTTGATTGATTTTAATGTGATTTTTTTATTTTTTAAAATTTTCTTCAAGTGATATATTTGATTAGATATCAAATATCGTTTAGAAGATGATATTGTTTTAAAAAGATATATGACAATTGTATGTTATACTTTTGATCTATTGAGATAGCCAATATAGAATTAAACTAAGATATTTAAGAAAATCCTTAATAGTCTATATAAAGATAAAAACATTCTTCCTAGATTTTCATTAAGTATTAATTAATAACTTTTAGATACAAGTTAATTATGTAAACTCGGGAATCTATTATTAGGATAATTTAATTGTTCATTATGTTATGTCACTTCACAATATGATTTTTTTAAAGTTTATACTTAAAAAATTAGAAAAAGAATGGCAAACTTTCTAAGCTTATGATTTAAAATTTTTTATTCATTTAGAAAAAAAAAACGCCATTACAAATTACAACCAGAGTTTTGAAAACATCTTATTATAAACTATCTTTTAATGTTAAATTTTAAATTGAAATATTTAATTAAAATATAAATTATTTAATTAAAAGAGTTATAATATAAGATAGTTGTGTAAAAGGAAATTGGGTTATAAAAGTATACGCAATCTCATTTATTGATATTAAAGTCACATAACTAAATTACTGAGAGGATCAACATCAAATGGAGATGCTGTAAGGAACACCCTTTCCGGTAACTCCGGCCTCCGACGTCGGCTTCAGAAGTTCGTAGGGCACAACCCCGGCGCCGTTCCGGTTCCTCTTCGTCTCATCAGCATTCCTGCTATCAATCAACCCTTCAATCTCCAACAATTTCCCTCTGAACTTCTCAAACGCCGCCTTCACACGTGGCTCCTGCTCCCACGCCGGTTCCGTTACGTCCCCGATATACTCCTCGTCCGGCGAGTGATTCGACAGAATGTCCAACACCGTCACCACCGTGGTGGCCTGATACTGCGACGGAAAACACCTCAACATAGTCACCTCTGGTTTCTTCAAGAACAGCTCCCACTCCGGATCTGAAGGGTCCTCGTTGGGCATGTTGGTACGCGCAATGGTTGGCCTGTTGGGGAAATAGCCGGCGAAGGAGAATTGTCCGAAGTTCACAGCAGCATGGTGACCCGAAGCTGTCCACGCAATGGTCGTCACAATCTCAACGAGGTCCTCTTTGGTTTTCAGCACCGGCCACCACGGTTCATCCTTTTTGTCGGCGTGTCCAACGGTTCTGACCTCTTCCCACCAGGCTTGGAGTTCCGTGTCTGATTGAATAGCGTTGGAGTCGGCGTAGTAGTGGTCGATGTATTCGGTGAACCAGGTTTTGAAGGCTGCCCAGAGGTCGAGGCCGTCGTTGGCGTAAGGGTAGTCTTCGATGGTGAGTTTAAGGCCGTGAGGGGCGGTGGGGTCCTCGACGGCCAAGCCCCTGTGAATGAGGTCCTTGGGGAGGGACTGGAGATCAAATCGCCACTCTTGGTCATAGACGATTGAGCTTAGCAGAATGGAGTGTTTCATCGGAGTAAAACAGCTCTCTATTATTCCGCCGGCGTTTATCAAAGACCCTCGAGCAAGCGCGTTGATCTCCATCGTGTAACGGAAATGCGGATGCAGTAATCTGTAGATCGGATGCATTGCACTCAGTTGCCTGTTTGCTGCTATAATGTATGGCTCTGTTGCACAATGAGTTCTTAGCCTGCAGATATAAACCAAAACCTACATGGATCACTATTTATACTTACAGAAACTAGTATTTTTAGCTTCAACATGAGTCAGTACGTAATGACTAAAAATTATGTTTTTACCAGTGACTGATGAGTTGGTGGTAACCAGTGTCGTGAGCTAGGACATGGACTTTGGCGAGCCTCCAAAGCCAGACACCGGTTGAGTGCCAGGTGGGTGTGAAGACTTTCTTCCACTGAGGTTTTCCATCCATTGGTGGGCGAGTTAGCTCAATGGCCAGTGGTCTCAAAGTGCCGCTGCCTGTCAGGAAGAACAATGCCCTTGATCCGTACAGCGTCGTGCCTTCTATTTTTCTCACTTGCTCAACTAATGGCAATAGCAAGTCGTGGTAGTCCAGGATGAACAGTTTCTTCTGTTTTATGGCCTGCATGAATTGCACATTTTCACATTATATATTTATGTTCACGCATGTGTTATTCATTCTTGAATCAAAAACATACCTCTTCGACTGGAAAATATCCTTTTATTTCCTTGTCAACTAGTTCAGTTGTGATGGCTGATTCCGCAGGGCCATAAATTTCAGGGTCAAGTTTGCTTTTCAATGGCCATTCCTACATGAGAAAGAAATTTAGTTGGTATAAAACTGTGAGTACTGGAGAAGGAAGGAAATGTACGTACCGTGACCAACTTGATGCAACAAGGGTTAAGACCCGCTAGAGTCTGTCTTCCAAATTCTTCGTCCCTCAACCAAAAGAATCTATCCTCTGGCATTTGAATGAGGATGAATTAGTAAGTAGTAACCTGAATAAAGATGGAAATGGAAATGGAAATGGATCTTACTGTCCATTGTTGCAGGAGGATCGAAACGGAGAATGTCCTCTCCTTTTTCCTTAATAAAACTGACGATTCTGGGCAAGAGAGTGCTGATTTTGACTTCTCCAGGAGGCAAGCCAACTCCTTCGTCGAAAAGAGAATCTATGTCCGAGAACACTTCGAAAGGTCGTTCCTTGTCAACGATGAGTGCCGTCAGCGCTGGTACCAACGCTTGCAATCCCGAAGCTAGCGTCTTTGTGCTAAACGTTAATTGCTTTACTTCGGAGAAGTTTTCGTCTCTGGGCACGTACACGGTACTACTTCTTTCCTCCGACAACGGATCTGTTCAACCACCACTATACTTAAAATATGCAAATTTTATATCAAATTTTAAATGTAATTTCGTTAATATATTTATTTATTTGAATACAACTTCTACAATATTTTTTCTCTAAACGCAGTTGTGAAATGAATGGAAATCGATTTCATCAGTCTACTCACGATTGTGTAGAGCTGGACATGTCAGTACGAATTCCATCATATATTTTCAGAATTTTTTTAACAATTTTTTTTATAGTTTGAATTTATATTTAAAAAAATATTTAAAACAAATTAATTAAAAGCTATCATATACATTATAAAGTAGTTATTAAAAAGAAGTTTTTCCTAAAACAATCTCATTAAATTCTTTCGACCATCGACACTTTTTAAACGACAATGAAATGATAATACTATTTCTTTTATTACAATTTTATAAATACAAAAATTATTTTATTGAATTTTAAATAAATTAATACAATAATAAATTAATAAAAAAAATAACATATATATTGTGTTAAAATATTATCAAAAAATTTATATCAAAATATCTTTTTTTTTAAATCATACTACTTTAATGTATTTTTCTTTTTATCTCTTTTCTCATTACGTCATAAGTTAATATTATTTAATTAATTATACATAGTTGTTGATATATAATTAACAAATAAACATTTTTCTTCTCTAAATTTACACATAAAATTAAAATTTGTTTTTATTCTAATTTTGATACAGTTTTATTTTTAAAATTAAAAAATAATAAAAATTATTTTTTTTAATTTCATTATGTAACAGAATTTTACGTATTAAATAATATTTTAAATTAATATTTGAATTATTAATATTATTAATATATCATCACGTAAAAAAATTATTATTATTAACTTAAACAGACTATGCTAATTAGTTTTTTAAATCTAAATATTAAAAGTATCAAAATTTGAAATAAAAATAAATTCCAATTTTACATCTAAATTTAAAAAATAAAATTATATATAACTATAATTAATACTAATTTTGAATATGTTTACACTAATTAAAAACGTGTCCATTTAATGGCAATCTGGTATATTAATAGAGTATAACAAAAAGAATATTTATTGGAGAAATAAAGAAAAAGATCTGGTAAATTAATTGAGTATAATAAAAAGGAAAATGATATTTTAACACTAATTTTTTTGACATCATTTTTACATTGTTGTCAAAATGTGGTTGAACGGTTTCAAATTCAAAAAAAACTTTAGTTTTCTCTTCTAAATATACCTTTGCTTCAACTTTTTTTAATTTGAAATCGTTCAACCACAATTTAACACATGTACAGTATCAAAATAGTGTGAAAAATTGGTCTTAAAATATTATTTTGCTCATAAAAATTTCTCGCTAGGGTAGGGTTGACATTCTCTGATATATTTTAGAGATTTATGTACCTTTTAAGGAGCGAGGCCTTCCTGTTCTGCAACGCCTTGGATATGGATGTTCTGGGCCACCAAGAACCGGTCTGGCGAGATCAGGGTCACGATCTCCATCTCCGAGGTCGTTGTAAACATCGTAATCGTATATTCTGTCAAACTTCTTGCGTTCACCTTGTCCATTTCCTCGTAAATGTTGTAGTTCTTCTTCTCTTAATCTCTTCACTCCTTCTGGAGTTTCTGATGGCAAATATGACTGTTTCAACACAATCACAACAACGTTATATATCTACACATTTAACGTATGGATAAAAACAGTGAAATAGGTAAGAGGTTTTGATGAAACCTTGTCGGGGAAAAAAACTCTTTTGACAGGGTTTTCATTCTTGGGATGAAGCCATGACTCGCAGGTAAATCTAACGGGACCCAATTCGAAGCCATCGAGGACGATTTCTTTCACGAACATTTCCCTGCGATGTTCGTTCTCCACCAAAATAGCCCCAACCTCTCCAAAGTCTGCTGGCACTTCAAACTCAGCCAAATACCTAACTTCTTTCGTTGATCGATACGTCCTGTGGGCAAAATCTTTGATGGTTTTCTTCTCTAATTTCGTCTCTTTTTTTGCCAAAACAAGTAATAATAACGTTAATCACCTTCTTTCTTTTTGGCTAATTTAATTAAGCAACAGTTGAAAGTGAAATCTAATCATGAACTCTTTTCTCTCAAGTCACACCATTCTCAGACAAAAGGCCTGAGTAGACTTCTTTAGATAAGCATAGTTACAAAATGAGTGGTGATAGCTATAACTAATATACCAACTTCACATTATATAATTAACTACCAGTTTAAAATATTAATTTGACTTAATTTAGTGATTATGAAATGTTCGAATATATTACAACTTACGTGTACAACGGTTTAAAAAATAAATAAATGTGATGATGAGTGTAAAATGAATCTACCCCACATAAAATCATTTTTCTTAAAATATGTTATTTATCTTCATCCTGGTTCAATTTTTCAAATATTTCACAAAAACATTAATTTATCTTCTATATACAAGGATTTATACTTTGTATTTTTGCAAATATTAATACAAAAACTCACCAATCAAAGTGGTCCCTCGTTCTTTGTGGTTTTAGCTAAAAAAATCTTAAATTTCCATTGTCCTTTAGTTTGGTTGGATTATTACCCATCCAAATAAGTATGAAGTTGAAGAGATTTTTTCATAATTAATTTTTAAAATTATTAATTAAAGTTATCTTACGCATAACTTAAATATAAAATTCTTAATGGTTTGTTATATTCTTAATTAGTCCTTAAAAAGAAGAAGTAAAAGTTGAGTAAAGAAAGTGATGATTGTGGCATACGTACTGGGATCAAGCTCAGCGCTAACAAGTTCCACGAGAAGTGTTTTTCCGAGCAAATCCGTTAGATCATCGGCGTCTATGGCCAATGATGAGAAAATCCCACCAATGGTTGGCTGAACACTTACGATGGCTTTAACTTTGACAGCCTTTTCAGTTTTGTTGACAGCCACAGCTTTGATTTTGGTGACATCATTTCTGCAACCATGGCTGACCCTTTTTAGCTTCCATTGGGTTGGGAACGATGATGGCCTTGACCATAGCTGAAAAGAAGGATGAGGTATCCCACGGACGCTTGGCGTGTGAGGGATGAGATAGCTTGGGCTTGAATTTGATGCATGAATTTGTTGCATCTGCATTTTCTCTTCTTCTCTGTGTTCTTAGTTTACAGCATGAGCTGAGTGAGAGAGATTCTCCTATAAATAAACAAACGAGGGAAATGAAAGGCTATTAAAAAACCTTTCTTTTTTTCAAAATCTCATTTCATATTTTACACACGTGTTTTAATCATATGTATATTTCAATTCATCGTGGAAAAAATTGTTTATATTTTTTTATTTAAATATTCTTCTTCTATGACTACAAATATTTCTGCATACATATTTTAAAATTATATTTTTTACAAAGATAATTAGTTTATAAAATTGGTTTTAACATAATCATACTTATAAATTATAAATTAACTTTATTTAATTGAGGTAAAATATTAAATATATTATTTTTTATGTCGAGATAAGTAGATCTCCTTCAAAAATTAAATATTGTGAATGATTTTGTTCCGAATACACTAATATATAAAAATACTTATCACTTAATTTATGTATAGCAACAAGAAGTTTACATAAAAAAAAATTATTGTGTTGTAACTAAGTGGAAGCAATTTATGTTGGATTTTTTGTTGTCTAACATAAAATAGAAAATGTATTTATTAATTATTATGGAAAAGAAAGTTGTTTAAAATAGAAAATCCCACGTGATGATGCTAGCAGCGGTATTCGATGTGATGTTAATTGATGCACTTATCAAGTTAGTTAATTGATTTTTTTTATGTAAATTATTTCTTTTTTCTTCTTTTATGTTTACATTGACATCACATGTCAATTCAATAAAACCAAATATACAAAGAGAATTAATATTACTTCTTTTACTACTATTAAAGATTAAATATGTTTTTAGTTTTTAAATTAGATTTTGTTTTTAATCTCTCTTTTAAATTAAGGTATTTTTTTGTCCTTCTCTTTTAGAAAATCATAATTTTCCGTCTTAAAAAACTAACGGCGTTAAAAAGAAGCTGAGCTGGCTAACGATAGAGTGTCACGTCATTTTTTCTTTTCTGACACTGCGTTAATTTGTCCCTCACTGTACGGTAATGACAGAACGATATTGGTAATGATCGAACGGTATTGGTAATGGCCGAACGAACTATATTGGTAATGACCGAACGGTATTGATAATGGCCGAACGACTATGATGACTGAATGGTGATGGTGACCGAACGATGATGGTGACCGAATGGTGAGGGACAGATTGACTCAGTGTCAGAAAAAAAAAATGATGTGACACTCTACCATTAGCCAGCTCAGCTTCTTTTTAACGTCGTTGATTTGTAGGACGAAAAATTATGGTTTCCTAAAAAAAAATGACCAAAAGGTACCTTTGTTAGTTTGAAAGATGAACTAAAAATAAAATCACTTAATAGTTTAGAGACTAAAAACATATTTAACTCTTCTATTAAATTGAATTGACTACTTATATCTTGTATACATAATTAATAATATTTGTATTTTGATTAAATTATAGTATTTTGTAATAGAAATGGTATTACTAATTATAATTTACATTTGTACTTTTAATGTTTGGTGAAAGAAGTGTTCTTAATGAAGAAAAAACTTAATAACACGAAGAAGGTCATGTCTAATTTTTATGTAATATTTTTCATTATGTGCGATATTTATGATGAAATAAAACATAATTTTGTTATCTACTTTAAACTTGTAAACTTTCTTTTTTTAGTTCGAAATAAAAATTGTAAAAAAAATTTGTCTTTATTTATTATTTTTAGTATGTTATTAACATTTTTCAATTGAAATTAAGATGAAGATAAATTTTACTAATTAAAATACATGCATTAAAATTAATAAAATTCCAATCCCTAAATCCTAATATATAAAAACATACAAAATAAATATTAATATGTATGACAGACATTCATTATAAAACAAATATTAATATGTATAAAATCAAGGTAAATATCACTAAAATATATTTCAGACTTTATAGAGATTTTTTTATCAGTAAAAATAAATTAAATTAATGAGATAATTGGGTTATCTCGATTTGTATATACAATATAAACAAAGGAAAAGAAAGTATTAATATTTTATGGATTCTTTTTCCATACTAAGTTTATTGTGGACAAATCTTATATTTTCATATAGCAAAAAAGTTAAAAAAAAAAAAAAACTTACAAACTCCAATGGTTTTGAAAATATGGATAATCTTTTAACTATTGTAGTATTACCATAAATAAAGTTAATTGTAGATGATACTTTTAATGGATATGAAACCATCATAAAAGAAATATAATCCAGATAAAAATATAGTTTTTAGTATGTGATAAAACATAAATTTAATAATTAACACTATTAATCAGTTAGCAAGATAACTTGTAGTAAATGTTTCAAATGATTTGCCACTATTATAATTAAAAGAACTAGTAAAAATTTCGTAATTAGTCTATTCTTATATATTTGAACTCATAGTTTAAAAACAAAAGTAATTTTAGTATGTAAACATTTAACAAGATCATATACCTTAAGCTTTTATTCGATTATGAAAATCTCAAAACTTAATCAAATTTATAGTTTTTTAATTAGTCGTCCCGTGAAAAGTATTTTTTAATACTATTATAATGATCCTTACTTCACTTTTACCAACCAATACAAATTACGACGAAGTATTTATAGACCATTACTAATAACAATAGTATCATTTAAATTAATATTTATCATTTTTAAGTTATAAAATTTGAATATTTGTATTTTTTATTTTTAGAAAAGTAAAATATTTTTAACATTGAATGAGGTCAAATAAAGAATATAAAAACAGAGGTGTTCACGAGTTGAGTTTGATAGAATTTGGAGAAATTTACTATCCATTTTATTGAACAAATATCGGGTGGACTTTAGAAACGATAAATGAACAAATTACAATAATATTATCTCTGTATTGATCGCTGCACACTGATATTAAGAGCACAATAGATTGTTTAGTAAAGAGGAAATTGAGTGGTTACGACTAAAATTAGTTAAATATTTAATTAAAGAGATTGAAATAATTAATTCTAATAGAAAGGCATGAATAAAACTATAAATATAAGTTAAAGGTAAGTTTGTTAGAATTTTTTTATTAATTATAATATTAAATGTTTTATCGATCGAATTTGAATTGACTTTAATATTAGAGTATTTTTAACCGGTATCTTCAATCATTTACAGAACAGCTTACTTGAATGCGAAAAGGATAATATTAGAGCACGTGACAACAAAATTATTTTAAGTAAACTTTCGACTCAAGAGCGAAGCATTCTTTAAGGGTCATTATTGACAACTCCAAGTGGTTCAACCGAGCACGATTTCGAGTCCAGTACAGAGGAAAGTTCGGCCAATCGTTCTCGTCAAAGAATAATTTACAACCCTTCGCTGGAATAAGATCTTGAAGAACCCTCCCTTAAAGCCCTTATAAGAAGTAGTGAAAAGCTGGAAAAGGTTCTGATCATTTCACTTATTAAAGAAACATATCCCGAATTGAAAGTCCCCGAATAATACACACATATATGTCAGTGAAGAAGTAGGAGTAAACAAAAAAGAAGTCCAACTTCAAATTCTCCTAATATTAACACACCTTTTCATTGTCTCAACACACATGGAGGTGCACAACATCATCATCAATGTCATCCCTCAGAATGTAAGTTCCGTCAACAAGGTCCACCATATCATTACTCCATCTGAAGTGGGTAGCATACTCGCGAACCTCATGTGTGACCCACTCATATCTAGGAACCACTGAAAGATTCAATCTGTCCCCTTCAGCGATGGTGTCGACTTAAATCTACCCAATTGTGTGGTCACTTCGTTCCTTCGTGGCCACTATATTCCTCTATGACCCTCTCCTTGTTCTTGTTTGGACCCTCGCCCCTGATCAGGTCCCTGATCTTGTGACAACGACCTAAGAGACGACGATGATGAAGAAACGTCATCTGCATACCCCATGCCCTCCCTACCAAAAGAATTTTTCAACGATGAGATGTTAATGACAAACATTATTACCTTAAGACTGGAAAAAATTTGAACAATGCGGTTTATAAATGGATGCACGAACTAAAGAGGTGAAAATAACGATATCACTTGGTTCTTATTCATAAAAGTTTTTTAGGACACGTGACGTCTTCACAAGCGTCAAATCTTGCACTATCCAATGACAGAAAAAATGTTAATTCATGCATTTGGTGTCAGCATTGACATTACAATTTGCGAAATATTGGTACAATTCACAAGGTGAAACACAATTTTATTATTAATGGTCTGAGAAGTCAAATAAAGATAAATTGTTTTCGTTAATAATCTTTACTTAAGCTTAAGACTTAGATACCTATTTAATTTAATATGTATATTAACCGATACATATTGACTATAATAACACAACCAATTTTTTAGACATAGAATTAGTTACAATCAAAATCAACTAAATACCTAATTAGTTTAAACATATTAATAATTAGATTTAAAGAAATTAAATTGTAAGTAGATTGACCCTAATTAAAAATTCTTGAAAAAACTATAAATATAAGTTATAATTCAAACTTTTTATTATACATTCATTAATTACTTTATTAATTAAACGACTTTATCATCAGAAATTGAAGCACAGAAAAGGAAATCTTTTTTAAATGAATGTTCAATTATACATTCCAAACATTATCTAAATTCGTATCAATTTTGAAAATAACAACATTGCATTGATTGAATATGAATACTAAAATAATACTCGATTTTTAAAATTAAATATGTATGTGATATTTTTCCTGTCTATATCCATCTTCTATCCTGATATCCATCATATTTTAAATTATTAAAATATCTTTAGTTTATTTTAATTTAAACAAATTATTTATTATTTTCAACTTATCTATTATTTATTGGACATATATTTTATATGTTTATTTTTTAGTATAATTATTTTATATTTATAAAATTATAAATTTTATTGATATTTAACATTGAAGATAAGAAAAATTATATATATTTTTGTCATTGACTACTTAAGTCACCGCATTGTGAGGGTTGGATTTAATTTTTGCTTTCCAACTAAAACTCATTGTTCTGCATATCGTATCAAATGGATTCAATTGTGTCAAAATTTTAAATTTTTATTAATAATTATAATTTTTATGTATAAATATAATTAAAAGTAACAACTTTTAGAAAATATAATTCAACATTTTGAATAAAGTAATAAATCAACCGATAAAAAAATTATTTAAAGTTAATTCAAAATTTGATAGATCCACGACAGAATAAGTGAATCTTAAAATAGGTCTCAATTAACTCGTGTTAAACTCATTACCCAAATTTGTATATAAAAGTGAGTTAATTCCAACTTAATAAAATTTAATTGAGTAGTTCAATTTAATGAACATCACTATCTAAAAGATAATTGGTAAAATACGAAATAATAATAATAATAAGAAACTATAAATGTAATATAAATAGTGTCACATCATGATTTAATTATTTTAAAAGTAATCAATTGGTGATATATTAAGAATGAACTAGAAAATGAGTTTATTGAATGTAATTATGAACGGTGGATGGAAAATAATTGTTAGTTATGTAGAAAAGGAATTATTGAGATGTGTTGGATTGGTTCAAAAACATGAAACACAAGGGAATGGAGTCACTCTTCTGTCCTAATCACTTTGTTTGTCATCTTTATAAAATAATTATGGTCTTTATTCATTTTGATGTTTCTTCAAAACTAAATTAGTGCACTACAAATCTGATCAACTGGGTCCCATAAAAGATGTCTTTTTTCTTCCACTCCACTCATTTCCTATCTATCTTCAATAATTATATCCAAATAATTCTCAAAGAAATAATCATTAATTTTCTGTATTATGAAATATTAGCTGTGTTTCAATCTACCTCGAGTTAAAAAAAATTTAATTATTGCTTGTAAAATTTAAAAAGGTTGCTTTAACTTTTTACGTTTTAATGCAAAATTTTAGTTGCTGAAAACGTAATTTTATAGATATTTTTATTAAACGATGTAAAAAAACAAAAATAGATGAAAAACAAAACAAAAATAGATGAAAAAAAAAAACAAAAACTTGTGGTTACACATTGCGCATTGAACACGTGCATTGTACTATTGAGGTGACATGTTTGCCACACAGACATCAAAATTGTCCAGAACAGACATCACACGTTAGAATGAAAAAAAGTTAAATGAAATTTGATACAAATTTAAAAGACTGAATTTTTATATTTAAAAAAAATAAAAAAATAATATTAAATAAATATAAAAATATTGTATATATGAAAATATCTATTTCTACGTATTTTCCTGATAAAATCTAGGAATACGACTAAATAGACACATTATCATGTAAATATATATATATATATATATATATATATATATATATATATATTTGTTAAGATAAGAAATAGAAAACAGAATTAACTATTCATTATGCTCTAATAATAAAGTTCTTCCATTATTTAGTAATCTTATTTTCTATCGGATAATGATATTTAGACAACATTTTTTTGACAACATTTGAACATTGATTACGTGTCAATCTGTGATTGGTCAAAAATTATTCCACAATCAATAATAATAATCATAAACATTATATTGTGGAGTAATTTTTGACCAATCACAGATTGACACGTTATCAATGTTCAAATGTTGTCAAAAAAATGTTGTCTAAATATCATTATCCTTTTCTATTTATCACCATCATCCAATGATGAGAATTCAGAGGGCTGGATTTGTTTTTTAAGGATCTATTTAGGTTAGAATGTTAATAAGCAAGAAATTTGGACAAAATTAATTTTCTGAATTCTATTAAAAAAAAAGACAAGAGATGAGAATCACTCTTTTGAAGAAAGAAAACACGATGAGAAAAATCCTTTGGTATAGTCAAGGGTTCTTGAATCACTTGAACTTAGGAGATCTCACTAAGATAAGATAAAACTCTCATATTTTTTAATAAAACTCAATTCATATTCATTTGATGAAAATAGTTCTGATAGAAGGTTAAACCATCATAATTACAAAAAATCATTAATTACATTCCACTTAAGCTAATAATATCCTACTAAACTAATAATGATCCACTAAGCTAATAATAATCTCACTAAACTAATGACTGATTGTAACTGAAATTGTGGTAATAGAAAAATCACATAAGAGTGCTCACTTATGCATCATTTTGGTTTCCCAAAAGTTTATGACTAAGTTGTCAATTGAGCCCTTATTAAAACTTGAAATAAAACAAAACTAAAATCCATTAGCCCAAAACATAATTTGATCAATCAATTTTACAAATGATTGAGCTATTAATTAAACAAACTAATTACTTAAAAACTACAACAAATCTCATGGTATTCACCTCATCCAATATAAAATATATACTCATACTTGGAATTTTTAATTGAATTAATTTTAAAAGTAAACTCCTGAATTTTTTTAATGAGATTAGTTATGAAAGAATAAAATTAAAATGCACTTTATAAACTAAAATTAATTTATCTATTTAGAAAACTATATAAAATATTTTCTACAAGTTTTTTTTCTATAAATTAATTAACGTTTATAGAAAGGTTAATTATTCTATTTCTTTTTTAATGAATAAAGTTATTTAAGCATACTCTTAAACGGATACTCTAATTATACTTTTAACGTGTTATACATGTGTAGTTAAACACGAGAAATATTAAATTTTAAATTCCTATTTTAACATCAACTCATTCTCTTTTTTTTAGGTAAAGAATCAAACTTTATGTAAATGCCGTATATTTATATAGATTGTACTATTACATCCATGTCAAGTTAAATTGATCGTATTAGTGTATTTATGACGTATTTATTACACAGGTGTCAAATTTGATTTTTTTTTTCAAATAACATTACGTATTTGATTGTAAAAGACATGCAACATCAAGTAGGTGTGGTTACACATTTGACTGAAAGATAATTCATGATGTATACCTCATGAACTTAGTAATACTTATCATGGAATTTTGTAGGTTTGTATATTGAAATTTGAACAATGACAAATAAACAAGTGGTTTAATTTTAGGATTTCTTCTCTCTTTTTTCTATAATATTGAAAAATGTGGGGGCATTGATGATCTTGTAATCGAATTTACGTAAGAGATTAGAATAATACTTTTAATTTATATATATATATATATATATATATATATATATATATATATATATATATATATATATATATATATNTATATATATATATATATATATATATATATATATATATATATATATATATATATATATATATAACAAAAATACCCTCATATATTATTGGGACTCTAAGTTTTAAAGTCAAGGATATTTAAATAATTTTCATTCTCAAAACTAAAAAAAAAGAAACCCCCAAACCCTTACTCACCTCTCTCATTTCTCTCAATCATTTCTCTTTCATCTCTCTTACTCCAACCTTTTCTCTATCATCCTATGGTAGATTCAACTGGAAAAAAAATAGAAATACTTGCCGATAAACAATTTACCTTTGTAAAGAGTTAAGTCATTGGCATATTCACCTTCAGGTAAAAGTTCATTCAAGATCTCTTCAATTTCATCATCTTCACTGACCTCTAATTTCATCATTTGCAGATGTTGAATCGTCATCTCTTAAAAAACCTTCATGCCAATTACCAATTCCTTCTGATGTCATTAAGCTTGTGAAAATTAGATAAAATTAGATAAGACAAAAATTATAAAATGAAAACTCATTATAAAATCATTTTTTGTAAGAAATTGTTCAATAGGAGTGTTTTTGATTTTTTCAGACGAATTACCAATTCCTTCATATGTCATTATGCTTGTGAAAATTAGATAAAATTAGATAAGACAAAAATTATAAAATGAAAACTCATTATAAAATCAATTTTTTGTAATTGAGGCTACAGTAGAGATGACAGAGAAAAGGTTGGAGTGAGAGAGATGAAAGAGAAAGGATTGAGAGCAATGAGAGATGACTAAGGGTTTTGGTTTTTTTTTTTTTTTTTAGTTTTGAGAGTGAAAATTATTTAAATATCCTTGATTTTAAAACTTAGAATCCATAATATATGAGGATATTTTTGTCTACTATAATCCGGTATACATTGTTAAAATATACCAACTGAAAAACAGGCATACGCATGTTAACAAACCCCATATATATATATATAATTATTTATTTTTTATATTTGGAATATTTAAAAAATCATGAATATGTATGGATATGTTTAAATATAAAAAATGATGATATTTGGAAGTAAGTAATGAAACAAGGACAAAGCGGATAAGATATTGAGATTCTCTGATAGAAGAAAATAATATTATTACATGTATCCCTTTTCCAGCTTTGCATGCCCATGTCGACTCGTTCTAATCTCAATTTGTTTCTTTTTGAAATGTGACCCCTTCAGTGTGAATAGCCACTCGTACATGGTCCTTACACTCCAGCTATCATTGGTCCTACACACTCTCATATTTAGATTTTTTAGATGATAAAATAATATTATATTTTTTATTTATTATGCTAAAATACTTTCACTCTTAAATTTCTCAGTTTTGTTTTTGCTTTCCTAAATTTAAATTTCTAAATATTTTAAAAAATTAACAGTTTTTACTAGTAAAAAAAAGTGTATCTATTTCTTCGTCATGTCCGTTGCCATTTATTCCGTCCGTGTCCTCCTCTGCAACTTCCGACATCCATGCTACTTCCACTTCCGTCGAATCTGTTTCACTATATTTTTTATAAATAATGTAAAAAATAAGCATACATGTATTATAAAACAATATATGCATTGTTGTTTCATAAGCCACAAGAATTCTATCCGAAATAGCAAGTATCAGAATCTCTAACAACCCTAATCTACATTACCTAATCATTTAGGGTAATGATAAGAAAAAGACAAGTCAATAAGAATTTTTCAGCACATTTCCACCTCAAGAACATGTAGTAGAAACATAAAGAGTGATAGGAGAAAAAGAACTTACTCCAATTCTAATAACATGCAGATGCTGAATTTGAAATCACCTTTCTATTAAGGGAAAAAGATGAAAAAGTTAGAGAAAAAATTATTGTATTAAAATAATTTTAACGATTTTTTAAGTCATCCTCACTAAACTAGAAAAAAAAAATGAGTTTTACTCAATCGATTAGATTAGCATGTAAACTACACTTTTACAAAAAGAAAAAATGAAATATTATTGAAAATTTAAATTTAAAAGCTTACTATATATGTATTTTTTTATAAATAGTTGTTGATCTTAAAAGTTAAAATACATGCTTATTAATTTTAATTTTTTTCTGCATATTTAATATTTTAGAATTAAAAATAATATTAACATAAATTTAAATGAAATACCAACATATTCTGTCTTCATTGTTTAAACTTGTTTGTTTAAATTAACATATAAATTAAATATTTAAACATCTTTTTTAAAAAGTATATGTGAAAGCTACTGGCAGCTCGTGTTAAACGGGTCGGCAATTTTAATTTGTTTGTAGGAAAATTTAATTAATTAAATTTGAGTTTCTTAGTTATTAAAATTTTGGTACGTAATAACTAGTACTACGAGTAACAGTATCATATCATATCTTTACATTTATGTTAATAGTTATAAAATGTAAAATTTTGTATTTTTTAATAAAAAAAATAAAAAATAAGTAATAAGAATAATATTATATATGAATGTAAAATATTTAGTAGGTTAAAGAATATTTTTCCTAATACCACTACTGATAAAGTTGCAAGCAATAATTACTGCAGCCTACCATTGCCCTCCTTCAAACTTTTTCTGGAACAAAGAAACACCAACGTTGTGCATTGTTGACATTTGGAAGAATTGAAAATGTGCAAAATTGCATTTGTTGTTTCTGTTTTGTTCTCTTACAAGAGAAACAAAGAAAACATAAACCAAGATTTATGGCACTACATATGTAGAGCTGGACCACATTTTCAACATTAACATATCAACGCAGCCCACATGCAACACACAAATATCGCTCAAACCCTCTCGTTTCCGTGGATTTTGAGTTCTATGATTAACTATGAGAACATTCAAGTTATTTGAAATAACTCAAATGCCCGGAGATTCAATTTGAAAGAAGTTACTAAATAAGATTTAGGTTTAATATATTCGGAGGTTCTTATTTATGTGGATTTGTATCAATTAGATTTATATATTTTAAAAGAATTCATAATTAGATTCTTTTTTATGTAAAATTGAATCAATAAAACCTTTACCGTTAAATTCTGTGGACAATATTAAAAAGGTTACCTGGTGACTAGGTGAGATGGTATCTCATAAACACGTGGCACATAAAGAGGTTCATATAATGACCTGATGGATATGGCCAATGAGGTCTTACCACGTGTCAGTCCCTTCCCCACCCAAAATTAGGGTTTCAGATTGAAGGGAAGGGGGAAGGCTTCTTGCACCATCATGAGCGAGAATTTTGTGTCGTGAGCTGCTTTCAAGGAAGGATGAAGGATCGCGATTGAGATTCTGGCTTGAAAGATGTTGACTCTGTGATTTGATACATTATTTCTGCGTTTGATTTACAAGTAATGGAGAACGAAAGAACTCGCGAGTTTCGTTTCTGGTGCGTCAATGGAGAAGATGAAGATATGTGGGTTGCTCTTGGATTAATCTACAGGCGATTCGCACGATTGGAGCTGTGCGAGGTGGAAGAAGACATTCGCAATCTGCAGCAGCGACAACATTTAGGGTGTGGTTGGATCTTGGTTATCTGTAGATCTGTTTGTGGTTTTCTGGTTATTGATGGTGAAGAAGACGATCTCGTCAATGTAGATGGTGCGACAGAGGCGACGACGCTTGAAGGTTATTGGCTTTTGGTTTGCTTACAGATCTGATTGTGGTTGCAGGTGGAGGCAAGCAGCGGTGCGGTTAATGGTGGAGAAGAGTGGCGATTCGCGATCTGCAGCAACGGTGTATGGTGGACGATTCTGTGGTGGAGATTGGACGGTAGTGCTGCTGGCACGACGACGATTTGGCTGGTGCGAGGGTGAAAATGGTGAAGATTAGTGGTCGTGACATAGTAAGGGATCGCGTTGGGTGGTGGCGCGAGAACGAAGGTCGAATTGCGATGGCTTGCGATTTCCATGTTGGTTTTGCTACGGTGTAGAGCTTGTGTCAACAGAGGGCTTCACGATTTGGATTTTGGGTTTTGTTTTCTGGGAATGATTGGCAGGTCTAGTGAGATGCGAAGGTGATGGAGGTGCAACAAAAGGGAGAAGACGCTCTGGTGGTGGCGCGTGATCCGTTGGAGAGGACAACTGTCGGCGAGGATGATAGTGATGGCACTGGATGGTGCGGTGGCTAGGGTTTCTTGGAGAGAAATTAGGGTTTGTTTGGAGATGGTGATGATGACGTGTCAGAGTGGTGATGTGACAGAGACTTTTTTAAACTTTTTTAAATTAAAAAATCATTCAAGTCCACCTATTTGTCACGTGCTTATGAGATGCCACCTCACCTAGTTACCAAGCAACATTCTTAACTTCGTCCACAAAATTTAACGACATGGATTTTATTAATTCAATTTTACATAAAAAGAGATCCAATTAAACTCTTTCATAAACCCAATTAATATAAATCTACATAAATAGAAACCTCCAAAAACATTAAACCTAAGATTTATAAGATTAAATAACAAGAAAATATCGACTTTTAACTAAGATCAAAGTTTATTAGAAATGTATTAAAGGGATCTCATATTATATTATACATGTATTATATATTTCTTATTTTACAAGGCAACCTTATATAATCGGGTTAAATAAGCTTAGTTTGTTTTTAGAAACGAATTTGCTGGATTTGAAAGGAAAAATAAAAATAAAAGCGAGGTTGTTTGAATTAAAAGAAAAATAATAAGAAATAAAAAAATTTAAAGGAAAATTTGTGAAAGATATAATAGATTTGATAAATTCATAAAGATATTTTGATGGTTAAAATTAAAAGATTACTATTTTGTCCTTAATTATAAAAAGTAATTTAAAATAAAATATAATAAATATAAATTATGTTCATATGAAATGTGAGTTCTTATTAAAATTTAAAAATTAAAATTTCAAATTATAAATTAATTTAAATAAAATGAGATTGATTGAAATTAACTTTAAATAAATCGTGGGTGAGGAATTAATTTAAATACAAATAGTATTATTATTATTACTATTTATTTATTTATTTATTATTATTATTATTATGAAAAGTGAGTTAGTATTTAAAATGAGAAAATTAAGATTGAAAAAATTATATTAAATTAAAATGAATTTTGTATAAATTAAGTTGAAACGAAATGTTGGTAGTTGTTTTAAATAAATTAGGTAGGAACTTGATTTGATGAAATTATTTTAGATTGAAATGTGATGGTTTAAAGTTAATATAAATTAAGATGAGAGTTATTTGTTAAAAAGATGTATTTATTGTTGAAAATAATTTAAATTAAATTGTCCATCATGGAAAATGATACATCCAAAACATAAATTCTTGACGTGATTTTCTTATATGGTGTATTCACTTATACAAGGATTAAAGGGAGTTTAATACCTTACATTTGTCTATCCCAATCACTGTAAATCATTTCATGAAAACAATCTTCACACTTACATTTCTTTCCTCAACTATAGTAAATCATTCTAAACAAACACAACATTAGAGAACATTAGAGAAAAAGGGTAATAATTCTTTGTTAATGCTAAAACTTAGCATTGTGTTTGAAAATTGAATTTTTAGAAAATGACTTATTTTTACAAACAACTTAAAATATTTTTATGCTAAAATACATTTTTTGGTTATATAATTTTAAAAGAAAAGAAAATTTTATAAATTTATGAAAGTAACTTGATTAATTTAGTGACTTTTCTTAAAAAAGGAATTTGATTTTTTCATTCAATTTATATTACTTTTTTTATGAGGTATGATCGAGATGACATCATTTTTTGAGATAAATTATTTTGGTTCTAAGTAAGACATAATTAAAATAATATAGTGATCAATAATCAAGGTTGGGTTAGTTTTCAAAAATAATTTGAAGTATTTTTTTTGTCAAAGAATTTTCTCTAATAAATTTTGAAATTTATTAGAAGAAATTTAATAGATTTTTTGAAATTTAAAAAAAAATAAAAATTTATTGAAAAGAAAAAGAAAAGATAGACATGTAAGATTTTTTTAATTGCTGATTTTAGAATTTTAAAAAATTTGGAGTTGGAAAAATAAATAGTTAAAAACGCCAAAAAAAAATGCTCTCAAGTCATGAGATTGGACCCATCTTATATGATGTAGGCCCATTAAAAAAGGACTAATAAAACAGGCATAGAAAGGCATACTATAAGTAAATTGTTTACTTGTTTATTATTATATTCATTTTATTAGACAAATTTCTAATTTATCGTCAGATTATTTTTATAATCGCCTACTTCATCGTCCCAATATAAGAGAAGAAAATAAATATCAATATTTATGTATAAACAACTTGGTAATACATTTAGTATGAAACTAAACTATTTTGTTTGACATTACCTATAATTTAAAATTGCATTTTCACCTTGAGCAAGAAGATGAGAGATATTTAATATTTATAATTGAAAATAACATTACAGAAAAGTTCATTAAAAATAATAAGCAAATTGAAAAATATTTATAATTCACGTTAAGTATACCATGTCAAGGAAGAAATTTATTTATCTATTTACCATTTTGAAAAGTAAATTATACATGAATAAATTATAATTTACTCCAATTTGACCGTCATCAATTTTTTTAATATATGGTACTATACATACTGATTGTTTATAAGAAAAAAAGGTTGAATATTATATTGATAATAGATGTAAGAAAGTCCCGAATGCATAATTTATTAAAAGTGTTGAAAATTTAAATATAAGTTTAAATTCCTTGAAAATTTAGAAAGATAAACATATTAAGAAATACTATTAAATCTCTTAAATAAATTTGACTTATATATATATAAAAAAAGATTAACATACACATTACCTAAATATTATATACAACTTATTTAAAAAGTTTGAATCTCACAACGTTTATAAGTTTTGTCTCTCTCTCAAAAGAAAAACATTCTTCAAAGTGCCATAACCGACCAGAATCTTCGCATGTGGCTTTGTGGTTCATGTTTTAAAGTTGGTCAATTAAAAATTTAGTGTGATTTAAAATAATAATATTATGATACACTTTTAAGTGACATATAATATAAGAATACAAAAATTTTGTAATTTTTAAAGAAAAAGAAAATAAAAAATAAGTAAAAATAGTATCAAATGAATGTAAAAAATTATGTGTGTCAAAGAATATTTTTCTTGTTATTTTTCATTATAATTTCTGCAGTAAAATCTATGAACAGGTCACCACTCATTATTATTTATCATACAAATAAACTTTACAATTTAGATTAAATCTAATTACTTTCTAACAAATAATATTTTATTAAAATAATCTGAAGTATCCACGTGAGTCTTATTAGACATGTTCAATGTGTACGTGGGGTGTCTACGTGTGTTAGATATATGTAAGATTTTGGTGTATTTTTCTACGTATATGCGCAAACTTCAATGCAGCTATTCGGTACTTGCACCCTGAGGAAGGAAGCTCCCCACACACAGTGCCATTTGAGGTATGCGATAACTTCAAACAACACATGCAGCACTTGATCATTTCATTTTCATTTTCAAATTGTGTTTGGTTTGAGTAATTGAAGCAGGTAAATGAATTGCAGTTTCTTTCTTTGGTTTTGCTTTCCTTTACTTTAAGTCCTTGTCTTGCTGTTGATCTGTGTTTCTGCATGTTCCATCTCCTGTGATGTTCACCTGAAGCAAGATCTGCTATTCGAAAAAAGATCGAACAATGTGTTCATAATTTCCATGTTTGTTTCAAATCGATGCAGTTAACTGTTAACTGTCTGTAGAGAAGAAAATGCAGAGGGCACCACTTGCACATTCCCATGAATTCGCCTTGAAGGAGACCTCTCCCAACATTGGGGCAGGGGCAGTGACAAGGGACAAGCTGTCATGCACCTATGACCTTGTTGAACAGATGCAGTATCTCTATGTTCGTGTGGTGAAAGCCATGGACTTACCTGCAAAAGATGTCACCGGAAGTCTCGATCCCTATGTCGAAGTGAAGCTTGGAAACTTCAAGGGAGTGACCAAGCATTTTGAGAAGAAGTCGAACCCTGAGTGGAATCAGGTCTTTGCCTTCTCAAAAGATCGGATTCAAGCCTCAGTGTTGGAGGTAATTGTGAAAGATAAGGATGTTATTTCAGATGACTTTGTGGGGAGGGTGTGGTTTGATCTGAATGAGATCCCAAGACGTGTTCCCCCAGACAGTCCTTTGGCTCCACAGTGGTACAGACTGGAAGATCGCAAGGGTGTAAAGGTCAAAGGAGAGTTAATGCTCGCAGTTTGGATGGGGACTCAAGCAGATGAGGCATTTCCTGATTCTTGGCACTCTGATGCAGCCATGGTTGGCTCCGAAGCAGTTGCCAACATAAGGTCAAAAGTTTACCTCTCTCCCAAGCTCTGGTATGTAAGGGTCAATGTGATTGAAGCGCAGGATTTGATTCCTACTGACAAGAGCAGGTATCCTGAAGTTTTTGTGAAGGTTAATCTTGGGAGCAAGTTTGTGAGAACAAGAGTGTCTCAAAGTAAAAACATAAGTCCTATGTGGAACGAGGATTTGATGCTGGTTGCTGCGGAGCCGTTTGAGGATCCCTTGATTCTGACTGTGGAAGACAGGGTTGGACCAAACAAAAATGAGATTCTGGGAAGGTGTGTGATCCCTTTGCAGATTGTGCAACGGAGGCTGGACCATAAGCCTGTGAACAGCAGGTGGTTTAATCTTGAGAAGCATGCGGTTGTTGAAGGGGAGAAGGAGAGTAAATTCGCAAGCAAGATACATTTGAGGGTGTGCTTGGATGGTGGGTTCCATGTGTTGGATGAGTCAACTCATTACAGCAGTGATCTTAGACCAACTGCTAAGCAGCTATGGAAGCCTAGCATTGGAATTCTAGAAGTGGGGATTATAAGTGCACTGGGGCTTATGCCGATGAAGACAAGAGATGGCAGAGGAACCACAGATGCTTATTGTGTGGCAAAATATGGCCAGAAGTGGATCCGCACTAGGACTATTGTAGATAGCTTCACTCCAAAGTGGAATGAGCAATACACTTGGGAAGTGTTTGATCCATGCACTGTTATTACCATAGGAGTCTTCGACAATGGTCGTGTAGGAGGAGGAGATAAAGCTAGTGAAACAAAGGATTCTAGGATAGGGAAGGTGAGAATCAGGCTATCCACACTCGAAGCTGATAGAGTTTACACACATTCATATCCTCTTTTAGTACTTCATACTTCAGGTTTGAAGAAAACAGGAGAAGTGCAATTGGCCGTGAGGTTCACAAGCTCATCTTTCATCAATATGTTGTACATGTATTCCCAGCCTCTGCTGCCAAAGATGCACTACATCCATCCTTTATCTGTGATTCAGCTGGACAGTCTGAGGCATCAGGCCATGCAGATTGTATCAATGAGGTTGAGCAGAGCTGAGCCACCCCTAAGGAAAGAGGTTATAGAATACATGCTTGATGTGGATTCGCATATGTGGAGTATGAGAAGGAGCAAAGCCAATTTCTTCAGGATAATGAAAGTTCTAGGTGGTTTGATAGCCTTTGGGAGGTGGTTTGATCAGATATGCAACTGGAAAAACCCCATCACCACCATTCTAATTCATGTCCTTTTCATAATATTGGTTCTTTACCCTGAGCTAATACTTCCCACAATCTTCTTGTACCTGTTCTTGATTGGAATCTGGAACTTCAGATGGAGGCCTAGACACCCTCCACACATGGATACCAGGCTGTCTCATGCTGATGCTGCTCATCCTGATGAATTAGATGAAGAGTTTGATTCATTCCCAACTTCACGGTCACAGGATATTGTTAGGATGAGATATGACCGTTTAAGAAGCATTGCAGGGAGAGTCCAAAGTGTTGTAGGAGACTTAGGTACACAAGGAGAAAGGTTCCAGAGTCTGCTAAGCTGGAGAGATCCAAGGGCTACCACACTCTTTCTCACATTCTGTTTCATTGCTGCTATAGTTCTCTATGTTACTCCCTTTCAAGTTGTGTCACTTCTCATTGGCTTCTACATGCTTAGACACCCCAGATTCCGCAGGAAACTTCCATCAGTCCCACTCAACTTCTTCAGAAGGATGCCTGCTAGATCAGACAGCATGTTGTAAGCACAGATGATTCAACTCCCTTAAATTTTCATGCATTACTTGGTTAAGACGAATCGTCATAAAGTGAGAATATTCATGATGTTACAGTTATGTTTATTTGCATTCAGTAATTAACCAATGTGCCAACTTTTACCTGTCACTAGAATAAGATAGTTCTAGTAGCTTGATTTCTCTTTGCAAACCATTTCTGCTACAAGCTAATGTTACTACTATTCATGAAAAATATATTTGTTAGAAGAGATTCTCAAATAAACTTCAAATATCTCAAAATATCAGTTCTTAGTTGATTGAAGAATATAGAAAAGCAGAACACTGATGAACAATAAAGCAAGAGTAATAGAGGACCTACTTGTGTAAAGTGGCATCACCTAAATATTGAAATGAAATGACATCTCTGTAGTTTTGTTGCGAGTAAACTACGTGAAATTGTTTGTCTATAGTAGAAATGTCATTATCATGAGAAAGGTAGCAAAATGTGGATCTAATATTTCATTACACCAAACTTTTGAAGACCCTACCATACCAATCATCGTATATTTGACCTGCTAACAGGTTTTCAACAGTCATTTTCATTATGAGAACGAATCAAAGCAAAAAAAAAAAGAAAAAAGTAGAAAAAGACAGATAACTTTTTGTGGATCTACAACAGCATTGCAATAAATAAGAATGCTGTGCTCGTCGAGGTCTACCTGTGCCATTGTGCCATGAAATTCGTAGCGTGAATTTGATATAGAAACATGCCGAGTACATAATTTCAATTCAATTTAAACAATCTTGGATTAAACTTTGGACATTTTGACTAGAAGCACTCTTAGAGGTTCAATTTAGGTACATGTTTGATTCACTTGAGTCAGTTAGTTACTATTTATTTGCATGTTTTAAATTTAGGTACATTTGGTTCACTGGAGATGCTATGGTAGTTCCATGGGTCTAAAAATTTGGCTTGTGAACTTTGAACAAATATCAAAATGCATTTTGTCATGATTTTAGAAAAATTTTGGCATAATAAAGTCATATCTAGATGTCAGTTGACAATAACAAGAAAATTTAGATATGTTTTAAAAAAAAAATTAAGTACTTTAAAAAGATTTTTTACTCGACGATTCAATCTAAACCAATATATTATTATTAGTTTGGTTTAGTTTAAATTTGATAGAAAAATTGTAAAGATCAATCATTTTATTTTGATAATTTGATTGATAAAGTTCAATGAAACATTTTTTACATCGATTTTGATTTATATGAATTCAGGTTAGAAAAATTCATAAGATCAAAGAGTTTTAATCGAAAAAGTTTATAAGGCTAAAATATCCACAAAAATCTTATAGTCAAAGTTAGTTAATAGATCTTTCTTTAGAAAAAAAATATTCATTTTAAATGTAATAAAAAATGCAATTAACTCTTAATCGATTCCAAATATAAAAGTTTTTAATTTATACAAAATTTTTAATCTGACTAATATATACTTTGTATGAGATTTTAATAAATTTGATTGTAAGTTTATGTATGAAAATTACGCAGCTAGGACATAAAGATTAAACCTATTTAATTTTTCTAGATTAAATATATTTTTAAAGTATATAAAATAGTCATTTAATATTGTTGTGCTAAAAATTCATCTAGATATGAATAAAAAATAATTAAATAAGACATCTCAATTTAAAAGTTTAAAATAATGGATTTATGAATTTTTTATTATATGTTGCTTATTTTTTTTTTCTTTTTTTAATAAAGGACTTAAATTTATATTAAATTTTACTAATTATTTATTTTTCTTAATAACCAATATTTTCTATATTATATATATATATTATAAAAAAACTTTAGTGTGAATTTTATTAGAATTAATCCAATATTTACACATTTTTGTTAGATTTTTTTATCATATTATAAACTTTATCATAGTATATTACATACTATTTTATTAAATGTTATAAGTTTTCTTTTATAAGAAATTGTTAAAATTAATAAATAGATTATAGTCTATAATTATATTAAATTATATATTATATATTTTATTTAATAACATAATAATAAATATATCATATAAATATTGATTTAAATATAATAAAATTATAATATATTAAACTTTCTAATAAAATATCTAATTTTATAAAATTTAATATAAATGATATTATTAATAAGAGTTAATTAAAATCTTTTACGACCAAAGTCACATTAATTCTATGGAAATTTTGGAAACTGAACTATTTTTTTTATCTACCTTCTAAAATGTGAGTTTTAACTTTTTTTAAAAATAGACTAAGGTTGGTCCATGAACCATGGTGAGCTCACAACTCTAATTTAAGTAATGAACTGGTGATGTTTTTTTTCCCTCTTCGAGAGAGGATTTATTTCAATAATTTATTAAGACAACGCTCACCTTAGTTTTTATCCATCGAACAATCCCAATTGTATTCCTAACATTCACATATGTTTTCAAAATTGGAGGATTGAATTCATGAAATTAAGAAAAAAAAAAAAATCTAATGTACAAATTAAAGATTATAAAAAATCAAAATACATTATACACTTTATATGTATTTGAAGATGGAAACGGAGCAAGTCAAGAAAAGAAGAGAAAATTACAAAATTGAAACATAATTATTTGCATAAAAAATATTTGTGTGAAAATAAAATAACATAATTGATCGTAAAAAATATTGATAAAAAATAGCAATGGATTCTGTTTTCAGCATAATTAATTATGTGTTTATTTTTTATTAATATTTGTTTATTATAATAAAATAAATAATTAAATTAAAAACTTAATAATAAATAAACGTATTTCACTTTTCTTTATTTTTACTCTCTTTCTTTTAATTCAAATAACCTCACTTTTCACCTTTTTTTTTTTCATTCTCACCATAAACAAACTAAGTATTTTATAAATCATTATTGCTCTTTTTATTTATTCCATTTTTCCACGTTATCTCTTCTAGTTCTACCAAAAAAGTTGTAAGAAACATGCGTGGGTGTATAATTGATCTCTTTCTTTGATGTTAATCACATGAGAAAATAAATAATAAACTATTTTCTTTATACTAATTTCAGATTAAGGAGAAAGATGTGAAGAGAAGAGAGAATTAACAAAATAAATTATATGGTTTCTGAAAAAGAAATCAAGAAAATGTAAATCACAACTAACATAATAAATAAACATTCCTTTCTACTCTGTATAAACATATATCATTACGCTAACCTTTAAAAAACATCATCAAGTAACATCATGGTATATAAAATTGCAAAAAGAAAAGTCCACTCCAATCCAACGACAATCATTGGAAGTTCCACCGTTATCCGATGGTGTCCCCTAGTCAACTAGCAATCTGCAGAAATTCGTATCTTGTAAGGCATAATTC
Source organism: Vigna radiata var. radiata (assembly GCF_000741045.1). NCBI lineage: Eukaryota > Viridiplantae > Streptophyta > Magnoliopsida > Fabales > Fabaceae > Vigna > Vigna radiata. The sequence continues at coordinate 4,053,466 of NC_028352.1, forward strand.
CACATCACCAACTCATATATATACAAGTATATATGTGTATGTATACGATTATGAACACTACTCAATGTAATTTTTCGTCTGTCTCTTTCTCAGCCCATCATATATCTATCTGATGTTCATTATAATTGGTAAATAATAAGATACAAGACTAAAATTTTGTTATTGGGAAGTTATAAAAAACTGATATTTGAGGAGCATGGACGAGTAAGATCATATTGTAATTTGTAATTGTTGGCATGCAGATGGATTCTCCTGAGTGTTGCCGTAATTAACATGATACTGAAGAATCAAATTGGAATATCCTCTGATTCTATATTGAATTATCCTTCACATCATAATTGTCTCTATCTTTGGAGGCCTTATACGCTAACACTTATATATAACACTGAGTTCGGCAGCTTCCACTTCAGTTGAGCTACGTACCCTTCTCTCACAAACACTCTTAAACTTCTTTTTGCTTCCCATTTTTGCATCCACTTGGTACAGTTAACGACCAAACGTGTTGCATGGTCACTTAAGGTACGTGATAGTTTCTTTTGTTAACCTTTCTGCTTCCATAATGGCCATGCCTGATTCTGTAAGCACATTGCTCAAACGTTTGCAGTGGACATGATTGGTTGTGTTTGATTCTTGCACGTGTTGTCTTAGTTTGTGTTTTTGTGCTCACAATGAAGTGTAATTACAGCAAGTGCTACATACAATCTCCAAGAAGTCCTCTAGAAGATTGACGTTAAACTGCATACTTCTCATCTCTGAGGTAAAGTTAATCGTGAAATGTTTCCATATTTTCTGTTGCCAAATGATCAATGAAAAGGACTAACAACAGTTTGTCTTTTCTGAATTTATTTTGGTGTGGACTATTTCTCGAGTTCCTTGTGAAAACTTCTTATCATTTGGTGTTTCTTCGTCATTCAGTTTAATTTTCTACCAGTCTAAATGCTGAAAGAGCATGCTGAGCACACATTTTAAATTTTAAATCTTTCTAAAAAATATTATCTACAACATCCTAAACATTTGACTTATAGAAATTTGAATTGTTCTCCAACAGACTATTTCGAGTTCTACCACACTATAGTAGGCCAAATGCTGAAAAACTATTCTTGAATCTAGTACTTATATATAGCATTTATTATAGGGAGGATGCATCTAGACACCATTTCTGTGTGTTACTTATGACATCACAGCAACGAACTTCATGTTAAATCAGTACATTTGTCTGTGTGCTGCTAAGTCATAACTACTAACTATTTATTCTGTGTTTCGAACGAGAAAGCCTCCAAGCATTGGCTTATGAAATTTATCTTTCTGTATTAGTTGGGTTGGACCTTGCTCCCAAAGGTTAGAAGTTGGATCATGCATGCATAATATTACTGAAGTTCATAGTAGTTGGACTGAGTTTCTCACTTGATCTCAACAGGTTTACAGGTTTCTGGTTGCAAATTCGTACTAGATGGATCTAGAGAGACCAATAGAGGACCAGTTCTCCAAATTGCACCCTTCCTTTCCAGAAAACATCAGAATTGGAATAGTTGGTGCTGGTCCAAGTGGCTTATCGGCAGCTTATGCACTAGCCAGGCTTGGTTATAAGAACATCACAGTCTTGGAGAAACATCATACGGTTGGTGGCATGTGTGAATCAGTAGAAATTGAAGGTATATCTTAATTACACTCTCTTAAGTCTTGACTAATTAAAGTGACAATAGATTTTGACCGCTAGTAATGTCTATGCAGGAAAGGTTTATGATCTGGGTGGGCAAGTTCTTGCAGCAAACAGTGCTCCAGTCATTTTTCACTTGGCAAGAGAGACAGCCTCTGAACTAGAAGAATTGGACTCCCACAAGCTTGCTGTCATTGATCATTCCACTGGAAAATATCAAGATATTAAAGTTGCTGATGATTATGTATCAGTTATGTCACTTACATTGGAAATCCAAGTTAGTATTTTCTCTCTACTTCTTGTCTTTCATAGACACCTAATGGTTGTTTTTCCAAGTTCTATGACTTGAAATTTGTATGAGGTCAATCAATTGTCCTTGTGCTATTGGCAGGAAAAGGTGAAGAATTGTAATCGTATTGGGGTCCATGCTGTTAGTGACATTGCTTCGGACTTAACCCCAGAATATCTTAAGCATCATGGACTCAAATCTGTTCCCAAATCTGTAGCTTATGGTTACACGGCTTCAGGATATGGATTTACCCAAGACATGCCTTATGCCTACCTTCATGAATTTACTAGAACGTCTATGGCTGGAAAAATTCGACGATTCAAAAATGGATATACTAGTCTGTGGCAGAAGATTGCTGAATCGCTTCCCTTAAAACTTTGCTGTAACACTGAAGTATTGGCAATCAGGAGGAACTCCGATGGTGTCACTGTTAAGACCAAGAGTTTAAATCAAGTTGAAACTATGGAATTTGATAAGATAATAATCTCGGGCTCATTTCCATTAAAATATGGAAGAACTTACAGATCATTTCCTTCAACTTGCATAGGTAGGTAAAATTCTTACTGCTGCATATTTATGTAAGGTAGTGCTATTTTCTCCAGCTTCAAACCTGATTAAACAAGTCTTATGGCAGAACGTGAAACAGAAGTAATGGATGCCAGTGACCTTGAAAAGGAATTGTTCAGCAAAGTAGAGACAAACGACTACTACACCACTGTTATAAAGATAAACGGGCTAGAACATATGCCTGTTGGATTTTACTATTTTAGTGAATATATGGAAGATCCCAGCACAATAGGACATCCAGTTGCAATGCAAAAGTTTTATGCTGGCACTAACATATTCTTATTCTGGTCCTATGGAAACTCTGTTGATATTAAGGGAGAAGCAGTCACGGAGCTTGCGATCAAGACAGTAGAAGCCATGGGGGGAGAAGTTGAGAATGTCATTCTTCAACGCCGCTTTATGTACTTTCCTCATGTTGGTAGCCAAGGTATTTGTTTGTCTATTTGATTTGTTTTTTCGAGAGTTCAATACTTTTAGCCAGCCACAAAGGAACTCTAAATTCTGAACCTTCAATACAGATATGAAAGATGGGTTTTATGAAAAGTTGGAATCAAAGCTTCAAGGTTCAAGAAATACTTACTATGTAGGTGGACTCATGGCGTTTGAGCTAACTGAGAGAAATTCATCTTATGCTATGTCCCTGATCTGCAAGAACTTTGCACATAGCAATGATTTGCCAATATTTCCTTACATTAAGGTAATTTGTCATTTATATGTGTTCTTACGAATCGATGATTTGAAAATGTAGAATAGAAAACACGGCACACACTTATATTGAACTCTGAATATAAATTTATATATACATAAAATACCTTAATTGATAGGAGTTCTTTTGAAGTCATATCAAAAACAAATCCGTAAAAGCTTCATCCAAAACTGCAATATATGTACTTTAGTATCCGTTCGTAGATTTTAAGTTGACCATGCTTCTTCCACGCTTTTCATGAAGATGTAATTTTTTCTGTCTTCTCAAAGCTTTATACAATAGGTACAAATTGTACAAAGCCTCTACTGTTTCTTGGTATCCATTTTCTACTATCTCCCACACGTCTTAAGATCCAAGAAGAGCTTTCTACTAACTCTTTGACAATTGTGTAGGGGACATATTATTTACTAGATTTGTCATCTCACTCACTCTATCTTTCTCTCAAGAACTCAAGCACATTGTTTCACTCTCTCCCTTTTTTTTCTCTCACTCAAACACTCAGGGCATAAAGCTCTAATATCAATTTGTAAAATAGAAAACACGACACACACACTGATATTGAACTCTGAAATTTTGTGTATATTACTGAAGAATGTCGCAGGCCTTAAATAGCCAGGAATAGAAACAGTGACCTAAATGGGGCTAGTATAATAGGAACCAAATCTGTAGAGTTAAAAACTGTAATAGGAACTAAATTTGTAAAGCTAAAAGCAGTAACAAGAATAAAGAATAAGACTTAAAAGTGAAATCAATGAACCCTAATTTAAGTTTATCCGGCAGAAAAGTCTAGATTTTGTTGAACTTAGATGATATGTTTTCCAAATAGGCCTGCACTTCATACAAAGTATGTTTTATGCAGAATTTGTTTCCCTTGCAAACTGAGTCCCATAAAAGGAATCCTAAAGAATTAGGTGAATTGGCAGAAGTGCAATTTCCTAATTTGCCTACTTTGAATAGCTACTTAAAGCACTGGGGAACTCATCCAATCACTCAAAACAGGATTCTGTATTCTTGGGTTAATGAAGACGGAATTCCAGTGTGGCGCAGGACCTACGGAGAACTGTATTTTAATTCTTCTTGCATTGCTCATAAGCTTGTAACAAGCCAAAAACCGGTTATAAAGCCAGGTGACAAGGTTCTCCTGGTCTATGTCCCCGGTTTGGATTTTATCGATGCCTTCTTTGGATGCTTAAGAGCTAAAGTCATACCAGTGCCAATTCTTCCTCCAGATCCCACGAAAAGAAATGGACAAGCACTAAAGCAAATTGAAAATATTGCCAAGTCATGTGGCATTGTGGCAATTTTGTCAACAGTTGCTTATCACTCAGCAGTCCGTGCAGGTTCATTGAAAAATTTAATCTCATTCGTTGGAAAAAATGAGAAATCTTTGGCTCGGTGGCCGAATCTCCCATGGTTGCACACTGATACATGGGTCAAGAAGTCCAAAAGTCAGGTTTTGGAACATCTTGATGAACAAGGTGAACCTGAGCCTGGTGATATATGTTTCTTGCAGTTTACCTCAGGTTCAACTTGTGATGCTAAAGGAGTCATGATCACTCATGGTGGGCTAATTCACAACGTAAAGTTGATGCGAAGAAGGTACAAGAGCACCTCAAGGACAATGCTAGTAAGCTGGCTTCCTCAGTATCATGACATGGGACTGATTGGGGGACTTTTTACATCTCTTGTTAGTGGTGCTTCTGCAGTATTATTTTCGCCAATGACATTTATCAAGAAACCACTCTTATGGCTTGAAGTTATGAGCAAGTACCGAGCAACTCATAGTGCTGGCCCCAACTTTGCCTTTGAGTTAGTGATTCGAAGATTGGAGTCTCACAAGGATAAGCTTCATAATTTAGACCTTTCATCCTTGACTTTTCTTATGGTTGCTGCTGAACCAGTGAGATCGAAGACCCTGAAAAGATTTGTTGAGCTAACCAGTCCGTTTGGCTTATCTGAAAAGGTGATAGCGCCTGGATATGGTTTAGCAGAAAATTGTGTGTTTGTCTGTTGTGCTTATGGAGAAGGTAAGCCAATCATTGTTGATTGGCAGGAAAGAGTTTGTTGTGGTTATGTTAATCATGAGGATGCAGATATTGACATTAGAATAGTTGATCCAGAGACTCTTGAAGAGCTTCATGAATATGGAAAGGAGGGAGAAATCTGGATTAGTAGTCCAAGTGCAGGAATAGGATACTGGGGAAGGGAAGAATTGAGTCTAAAAACTTTCAGGAATGAACTTCAAAACCTTCCTGGACGTAGCTACACAAGAACTGGAGACTTGGGACGAATAATTGATCAGAAATTATTCATCACTGGAAGAATCAAAGATCTTATCATTGTTGCTGGAAGAAATATTTACTCAGCGGATGTTGAGAAGACAGTTGAGACCTCGTCTGACATTCTTCGTCCTGGTTGCTGTGCTGTCATTGGAGTTCCTGAGGAAATTTTATCAGCAAAGGGGATTTCCACCCCAGATGGCTCTGATCAGGTAGGCTTGGTCGTGATTGCAGAAGTAAGGGATGGTAAGCCAGTCACCAAAGATGTGATTGAGAAAATTAAGACTCGTGTGGTGGAAGAACATGGAGTCAATGTTGCTTCCATAAAATTGGTCAAGCCCAGAACCATCAGCAAAACAACATCAGGAAAAATCAAGAGGTTTGAATGTGTCAAACAGTTCAGTGATGAAACACTGAGCTTGATACCAATAGGTCCAACACCTGTTTTGAGAAAGAAGTCATTGTTAAGTTCGTTTACTACAGGAATTTTGAGAGAAGGAAAAACACCAGGGCCACTTGCACCAAGGAAAAGGATCAGTAAGAATGAAATTGTAGAGTTCTTGAAAGGGCTAATATCTGAGCAGACTGGAATCTCAATCAACAACATCTCAATCACAGACAACTTGACCTCGTATGGAATTGACTCAATTGGTGTGGTTAAAGCAACTCAAAAACTCTCAGATTTCTTGGCAATTCCAATTTCAGCCATAGATGTTTTCACTGCATCCTGCATTCTAGAATTGGCTAACTTCTGTGAAGATCTTCTATCAAAGTCTCAGCCTCAACTTACTAGCAATTCATCCAATGTTCCAGAAGCTCAGACTGGTTCCACTGAATTGATTGTGGAGGTATCCAAGTCTCGGCAGTTTGGTATCCGTGTACTTCAACTCCTATCCCTTATTTATATTTCTATCATTCTGGTATCTCCTGCATATCTATCCGTCACTACTTATCAAAATTTCATCTTAAGTGCCAGTAAATGGATAGATGGATTTCCCTGGTTACATTACTTAGTTTCCCTAACTTTTGCACCTGTTGCATGGATTCTTTGCATGGCTTCTACTTGCATTTGCATATCATTATTTGGAAGCTCTTTCTTGGGGCCAAAATATGACCCTACGTCTGAAATTTCCATATATTCAATGGATTTTGTCAAGTGGTGGACACTGTATAAAGCCCAAGAAATTTCTTCTAGAGTTCTGGCGGTACACCTCAGAGGAACAGTGTTTCTGAAATGCTGGTTTGAGATGCTGGGCGCAAGGATCGGATCATCAGTTTTACTTGACTCGGTTGACATCACTGACCCATCTTTGGTGTCAATTGAAGATGAAGTTATCATCGCTGAAGGTGTTTTGGTTCAAAGCCACGAGGTAAAGAATGGAATTTTATGTTTCCATCCTATTAGGATTGGCAAATGTTCTTCTATTGGACCTTATGCTGTTATCCAAAAGGGAAGTGTCATTGAAGAAGGTGCAGAGATACAGGCCTTGCAAAAGGTTGGACCAGACCAACATGTGTTCAAACCTGCAAAGCTTGATAATGGCATTAAGGTATGTTATGTACAAGTAAGAAATGCTTATAACATATATTCTGAACATATATTTTTAGGTCATTATTTTAATATGTGACATCCTCTGCCTCTCTCTTAGCAGATACACATCCACACCCCATATAGTTTATTTAATATTGAGATTTCATCACACGTGAATGAAGGCATTTTCATCCTTTGTTGCTCCAAATCTAGACACTTCATATAAATAGTAGCTCTTGCAGTCACTTTGTCTTTCTGCTGAAGTGTTGTCTGAGCAATATTTTGGGTGTAGGAATTTATATTTTGTAGTATTTTTCTCTAAATATGGAGTGAGCTCAAAGTCAACTGAAGCTAGAACCATTAACTAATAACTTTTCTTTTTTATTTCAGAAAACAGAGCTCTCTGTTAATACCAGAAAAACTCAATATGATATTATCTACCACTTTATGGGAATATATCTTGTTGGCTTTCTCAGCTCCCTTGCTGCGATCATTTCCTACTTCTTATATACTAGGTTCTCCAACCAACCTCTATCACCCCAACACTTTTCCTTTGTTTGCATAGGTGGGGCCTTCCATTGGATCCCGTTTACAATCGTTGCATATGCTACCATGTTTTCTGAAGTCTCATCAAACCCAATCACCTTTGCCATTTCATTTACCAGCGCCTATTTGCTTCATGGTTTCATACTCATCATTCTCACCATTTCTTTTACTCGTCTCCTCAAAACTAGTCCAAACCAGACACAATTTAAAACATGGCTTCGATGTCAAGTGACAACTTCCTGCCACCTTAGATGTGCAAAGCTTCTCTCAGGAACAGAAGCCTTCTGCATATATCTACGCCTTTTGGGTGCCAAAATTGGTAAGCATTGTTCCATCAGAGCCATCAACTCAGTTTCATATCCAGAGTTAATGTCAATTGGTTCCGGCGTACATCTTGGAGATTTTAGCCGGATAATTACAGGTTTCCATTCTTCAAGTGGATTTGTCAGTGGAAAAATTGAGATTCAGGACAATTCGGTTATTGGGAGTCAAAGTGTAGTCCTACCTGGTTCTATAGTCCAAAAGAATGTCATTCTAGGTGCACTTTCAGTTGCTAAAATGAATTCTACACTCCAAGAGGGTGGTGTCTACGTTGGATCAAAGTCCCAAGCTGTCATAGTGAAGAATGCTTGTGATGAATGGATACAAGATATGGACAAAATAAGCAAAAAAAGAGTTGTTGATTTGGCTGCAGAACACCACAAAAATGACTCACAGAAATTGACACTGACCAGAACATGGTTTCAGACTTTCTCAGCAGTCTTCACTCAGCCACTACTACAAACAGTGTTACCTCATATGGTGTTAGGTTTGGCAGTCTTTGCTCCCTTGAACTGTGTTGTTTACCTAAAGAGTGACAAGAAACATCAAATATATTGGTTGCTCCCATTGTTTTGGGTTCAGTCAGGAGCCTTAGCATCATTGGCATGTGTGATAGCGAAATGGATTCTTGTGGGAAGGAAGAAAGCAGGTGAAAGAGAGGCTATATGGAGTCAAAGAATCATATTGGACAGCACATGGCAGGCCATTAGAAGCTTAGTTGGAGAGTATTTCATGGACATGACAAGTGGGTCATTTTGGCTAGTGGTGTGGATGAAGTTGATGGGTGCAGATGTGGAAATGGAAGATGATGTTTACGTAGATAGCATGGGAGCCTTATTGAACCCAGAAATGGTGAAGATTGAGAGAGGGGGTTGTGTAGGAAGAGAAGCCTTGCTGTTTGGACACGTGTATGAAGGTGAAGGAGCAATGGTGAAATTTGGAGAAATCAAAATAGGAGAAGATGGTTTTGTAGGGAGTAGAGCTGTAGCCATGCCAGGTGTGCAATTACAGAATGGCAGCAATCTTAGTTCTCTGTCACTTGCCATGAAAGAAGAAATCATCAGATCAAGCTGAGAAATATTTCTACTCATTTCAATAAGCAACTACAAACTTAACCATCTTGTATCATTAAATAATATGCATCGATCATACCGTGAAATTCTACTTGAATTTCACCTCTATTTCTATCTCGTACCTTGTATTTACTTTTCTATCAATCTTGGCTGAAAATTCTCCATGATGAAGTTGCAAAATGAAAATCAGATTTTATCTTGTTCAAAAGCTTTCCCAATCAACACTAGAAAAATTCCTAATAAATTATTAACAAAAAATAACATTAATATCGATGATAAAAAAAATATAATCACTGTAGACATTAACAAAAACATAACTACGAAAAATGTCATCAAAAAAACTAATTTACACTTGTCAGGGAATATATCATCCATATCAGCTAAGAAAATGATATCATAGATGATCTAATTAATATAAACCAAAAACATTGTGACTGACGAAAATAATTTTGGTTTAATATCAACAAGAGCTCAAACGATGTCTACCTACAAATAAACACAATCGACATTTATAAAAGAAACATTTGCTAACATTTATCAAAAAATAATATTGAGACTATGTCACTAAAATCCTTGGCCTAACCTATAATGTTTCCGAGTCTTTGTCAAACCATCGATCAAAATCAAGTTTACAAGATAATACTAAAAAAACATAAATTTGAAAAATATTAAAAAATTAATTATAACTATTTTGGTTACTTTTTTAATTTTTTTTAATTTTCTATTCAAACAACATATTATATAATTAATATTTTAATTTTGACGAAAGAATGAATTATTTTCCTTAAATTTATACCATAATAATTTTAGATGTGGTGATGGAAAAGAGATAATTGTTCATTGTAGAAGTTGGAACGACTATCAACGTCTAATTATAAGTATGTCAAAAAAAAATGATTTCTTAACTTTTTAGTTATTTTGATTCATCTCACATATTTGAGTTGGATTTACTAGAAAAAATTATAGTAGGTTATTTTGGTTCATCATATATTCTAGTTGAATTAACTTGAAAAAATGTATTTTTTTATTACTTTATATGGGTTAAATGAGCTCATGTCCCGTTGACATGTAATATAACACCAATAATTTTTTTATTACTTTATATTGTTCTTTATAAGTATTTTTTATTATAATTATTTTTTACTTTTAAATACGTTGGTAGGTAATTTGATTTTTTTAAAATTAGAATATTGTTTGATAATATCTAAATAGTTTTAATATTTAATTTATTTGTGTGTTAAATTATGTAGATTAACACCATAATCTTTAAATATATATTGGTTAAATATTTTTTTAATATAAAATTAAAATTTGATTATATTTTAAATTTTGATACAATTTGATTTTCAAATTTTAAAAATAAATAAATATAATTCTTATGACCAATTACATAAAATTTCTTTTACAAAATTTCTTTTACGACATAATAATGTTTGAATAGTTTTTAACTCAAATGTAATACTAGACCTTATTAAATTAAAAAGACTATATTAATTTACTTTTAAATTTAAAAATAAAATATATTAGAATAAAAACCAATTTCAATTTTATGTCATGTTAATGACTAAAAACATATTTAAAATATATAATAATGTTAACTGAAATATATTACAATAAATTTATAAAATAAATTAGAAGATAAAAAATATCATTAAAAATTAACTCATCTAATCTACTAAAAACTAGTTGTATTATAAAATTTATGATTTATTAAAAAGTAAACCAATTGAACTATTTCTTTTTGTTTTTTTTTAACTGTCGTAAATCAACCCGTAAGACTCTAACAAAACATCTCCGACAACCATAATAAGTAACATCTTACAGCGTAAAGTATTTTTTTTTCTGCCAAATTCTTTGTTTAATGAAGTTAAAGATGGAAACGTTCCTGTCTAACAGACTATTTTCAAGGATTACTTGCATATAAGGCGGCATGGAGAAATAGGCCTAAAATCCTTTGTAAGTGTAATGCCTTACCATACTAAGACCAAAAAAATATTGTTAAAGAAAGTCCAATTAATACCGTTTAGGTCTGCAGATTTATCAATGTGCATTTCACATAGACCCATCTTAAAATCTGATTTTAATCTCCTATTCACTTTAAACTTGGCCAAAGTTGCACCAAGTTAGCAATAGCTTCATGATCAATCAGACGTAAATTAAAAAGGAAACATTTTTATTTACATTTCTCAATGTTAAATAAATATTGTTATTATGAACTTATAATCGACTGATCAAGTACGGGAATAAACTGAATTTAAAGGATGGATAACGTGTAAGAAAACATTTCACAGTCATTGAGTTCTGACAATAGTTAGACAAAATTAAAACATAACTAATGTTATAACGATTACTGATTAATAGTTAAAATTTCCATTAATAATTATTAAGAGATAAATTAATTGATCATATTCCTATAAATTTTATAAATAAAAGTTTAATCTAAAAATAAACTCAGACTTACTAGACCAACAATTGTGACTTGAGGGTCAAAATATATTGTTCAAGTTACCCTCACACACTTATCGATTACCAATGGAAAAACATTCAACAAAAACAAAAATTTTACCCAAACGATTAATATAAATATTTAATACCATATAGGGTGTTTGTATGGTTGCACAGTTAAAAATCACCACTCTTTGAAAAGAAGAGACATGGACATGAAACGGCGAATCTTGGCGGTTGCATGACAAGCATGGCACGGCAGCGGAGTCACGAAATGGCCCCACCCAAAATGATTGGATGGCCCATGTCCCCAGCTTTTCTTTACGCGATTTTTCTTGCTTCTCACCAATAATTAAGAGCCACGTGTCCCGACAACGACGCCGCCAACATACCTACGACGATGTCCACCTTGACACGTGCCGTTCCCTCAAACGTCTTGTTACCTCGGAATAGTGTGCGCGTCACACTGTCGTTGTCTCTCCTTGTCTTTTTCTCTTTCCCTTTTTCTTTTCCTTACACTGTTCTTCCTTCTCACACACCCCACCTTGTCAAATTCGCTTCAAACCACTCAACACACACTATTACCCATCAATTTCCTTGCAAGGGTTTTCGAAAAGCTTGCTCATTTCTGGCCAGAAACCTAGGAAGAAAGCAAGAGAAAGTGAAAAAAGAAAACAAATTACAAAAAAATTACAATGGCCATCAAGAAACCTCTAAACCTTGTTTTCTTCATTTTCCTTGTATCACTACCATTTGTTCAATCTTCTACTTCTACTGAGTTCCAGAAAACCAGTCTTCATTTCCTTAACGTTGTTTTTGGCTCTGTTAAGTCTCAAGCAAACACACAGGTATATATATGATAATGCAAATAAAATCGTTACAAGTTTTTCAGTTTGGTAACATGGGATTTTTCTTTTAGGTTGCAAGGTTCGGGAATGAAGCTGCTTCTACTGGCATGGTTGAAGACTCAGCAAGAGAAGTTCCGACGGGACCTGATCCTCTTCATCACAATAATCACCCTATAGGCCATTGAGTTACCTTCCTTGAAAAACTCTCCAATATACATTTTAGTACATGCATCTTAGCTTCATGCTTATTCCACTTTTTCTTTTTATCTTATATTTCCATCAATGGTATCATGAATTAAGTGCTTATGGTTTTGATCATATATATCCTCTGCAATGTGCAACCCTTTTTTGTTTTCCATTCAGTTCATCTTTTATGTGTGGTGTTGGCTGGCCATATTGGTCATTATTTCTTACACCATTCCAAGAAGACAAAACAACTGGACCAGAAAATGGAACCATTTGTTGCTTTTTACAGGAAACAATAGCAAAGAGCTCCTGCAATTTGCATAGCAAATTGGTGGTACAATTTTCAGAGTGGTGGAACCATTCCCTTTTGAGGCTTACTGTATTTCAAGTTCTGCCATCAGTGTAACAAATTGCTACAATTATAATATTAGTGGCAAATCAAGGATCTTGAATTTTTCATTCTAGCCACCTATAAATGCCAAGACTTTTGGACAACCTTAGATAGATAGTTTTTTTTAATGAATATTAATCAAAATTAAATTCTAAAGCTTTCAAAAAATATTGGCGAGCTCTTGATTGAATTGTGCAAGTCTACCACATTGCTCTCACAAAATGGAATATCTATCATTAATATGAAAACGGATATATTTAAATTAAATTTCTTGGAGAAATTTTAGAGTTAAGATTTTTGGACCACCTATGTATGATTTCATGAACATGTGATACCTAGTTTGCATAATGTCATATAAGCAAAGAGTTATGTTCTAATGACTAATCAACAAAAGTGATTTATTTGCAAATAATTATGGCACCTAAGAAAATGAAAGGAGACATAATATTCTCTTTTGGGATATTTGATCAATTCAGTGCACAGCGCAATATTCAAATATCAAATATCCTTAGTTTCTATATTCAAAATATCTTTCACTTATAGAAAAAAATGAATGAATATGACCTAACTATTTTTTAATTTATGTATGGAAATAAAAGCATGGAAAAGTGTTAAGAAGTGTGATTGGAGCTTCCTTCTTTTTGGGGTTGTGTTCTCTTTATTTCAAAATTTATGTGACGTTTGGGTGATAAACGTGGCTTCCTTTAATTGAAAAGCTTAATGTCTCTAATCTTTTGCTAGAAAACGTGGCGTCATAGGAGGCTATAGTGGAATAAAATAAAAATAAAAAAACGGCAAAAAATATCATAAAAGAAAGACAAAAATATCTGAAAGAGAAAAATATCTTTGTGTCTAATAAATAATGATTGATTAGCGATCATTATTTACCTTTGGGTCCTAAGCTAAGATACTTAGAAATATCTTTCTCTCTAAAATCGAACACTTTTATTACATACTTTCACCTTTTTACTTCAGTCGCCGGAGTTCTCTCCCTGCGCCGCCGCAGCAATGTCCTCCACCACAGCATCCGGCGACGGCGCTCCATCCCTCCACTTCGATACGCCGGCTCTGGACCGGGAGTCAGCGGCGCTTCTCCACTCCATTTCCGAGCACGGCGGGTACGCGTACGTCAGCATGGCAGCGCTGGCGGCCGGGGGCGACATTCGCGCGGCGGAGGCGGCGTGTGAGATGGCGTGGGAGCAGCTGCACTCCGGGCCTTGGCACTCAGTGCTGCCGGTGTGGCGCGACGCGTACTCCATGGCTTGCCTCCACGTGGCTCGACACCACTATGGCAACGGCGAGTTCAGGGAGGCGCTTAGGGTTTTAGATTTGGGAATCATCATGGGAGGGACGCTCCTCCGCAAGGATTTGGACTTCGCCGTCGCGAAAGTGTCGGAAGAAACTCGAAGGAGCGTTAGGGTTTCTGAATTGGGGGACTCGGGACACCGGTTCGTCGATCGAGACTTTAATGTGGCAGAGGTGAGGTCCGTTCCTCTTTGTTTGCTTTTATCATCGTTTTTTAATCTGCATTTGGAAAATCTCAATCGGGAAGCTTCGGTAAATTGCTGAAATACTCACGTTAATCCAAACATGTGGTGTTCTAGTGTAACTATCAGGGATGATGTGATACTAGTTGTTTATTAATGTTAGAATTGGAAGGCTTTTTACTTTTTGTTTTGGTTGCATTTGATTTTGTTTTATGCAAGGCTGTTCTGCTCTAACGTTTATGTTATAGCTTTTTACACTGTAGGTGCTCCAACTTTTACCAATGAAGTCTCTTTCTTCTACGCTTGTGGTCAAGAAATCAGCGCTGTCGTTGGATAAATTCCTAAAGGATCATTACCTGACTCGCTCTCCGGTTATTATTAGCGATTGTATGGCTCACTGGCCAGCCAGCGCGAAATGGAATGATGAAGATTACTTGTTGAGAGTTGCTGGTGACCGCACAGTTCCGGTTGAGGTAATTACTCTGATGGTCTTTTTGTGATTATAAGGGAAGACACCTGCACTTCCCTGAGGAGCAAAGGGAGAGGGATGAAGGTTTGATTTTCTGAGATTAAATGTGTTTGTTTGATTTTTTGAGATTAAATGTGTTTGTTTGATTTTCTGAAACTGAATGTGTTTGTTTGATTTTCTTCTTTTCTAAAGAGAAAAGGTTATTGGATGGCTGACAATTGTTTTCAGTATGAGTTAAATTTAACTCTACTAATTGACAAGTACCAAACTGTAACTTAACTCACTGCGGAATATATGTGTGAAACATGCTAAAGCCTACTGATGTTGAAAATATAATATTTAGAGTTTGAGACCAAAGTTTAAGAAAAAATGGATCATTGTCCAACTTGGAAAGTTATTGACAAAACACAAACTTGATGCACTTGTGTTACATTATTGTCTTTGCGTTGCAACTTATATCTCGTCCTCTCTTTATATTTCCTCAATTTGTGCCTACAGGCATTAAAAGTTGGCCATCTACTCATCAGTTAGATTGGAACGTACTATAATGTAGTTAATTTATTTGCATTGCGTAATATTCCCTTCAAATATTTTGGGTTTATAGGCCTAAAAATGTTGTGTAAAAAATTCTAGACCTTTTCTTGTGTCATTGATCAAACAAGTGAATAAATTTTGTTCTGGTTGCAACACTTTGTGAGTGAAGACTTCCCCCTCCATTCCTCTTTTTAATCTGATATTCCATTATAGGTTCTTTTCTCCCATTAAATTCTCAAAACTGAAATAAAAAATAGGTGACATAGACAAAAGTTGATGAAATTTATGATTCACATAAGTTGTTCTGTCAATTCTTAACATTGTAACATATATGTTACATCTAAGGATGGCAAAACAATTCATTTGTCCATCATCCATTTAGTCCATCCACCAGTAAATACATCTATTGCCAAGATATAAAAGAAATGAATCAGATAAGTGCATCCATTTAATTTCACAGATGAGTAATGATCTACTCATTATTTTGGTCCTCCTATCAATATTTAACGGCCATAGTTAATCCAATTAGTGTTTCTGTTAGGTTCGTTAAGATAAGAAAGAAAGAACACAAACCAAAAAGAGCGTAGACTTACAATAACTTTTGCATACAAAGGAAGGTACTTTCGTTCACACAGGGTATTCCTTGTTTACACAGCCAGAGGCTCCCCGTTTTCAAAAGCTCCCCCAACACCTCCCTAAAGGCAACTATATGTAGACTCTCAGAAAGTCTCCCTCCCACCAAAACAACCAACTGCATAACCACCTTATATATTAAAATTTCCTTCTATAATACACATTCCACTTTCTGTCATTATTTCCTAGCCTAACAATTTCATAATTAAATCTTTCTTAAAAGTAAGTTTCCAAAACGTTTAGAAACATACATTTTAAAATTTATTTTACAGAATTTATTTTTGAAAGTTAAGCAAAAAATATTTTAAAAAAAATTAAAATATTATCTGTATCCATATTGGATATCCATCTATGAAAAAAAAATGTTAAATGGTTGGATCAGATTTTTAATGAATCAATATGGATTTCTTTCATCCGATTCATTTTAATCTGAAATAATTTATCCAATCTATTGTCACCTCTAGTTACATCTAGTACCATTTGAATGTACGTCGCATTTACCTCATGTAGATTTTTTTTGTCATGGCAAGGCTGTTGGAAGTTGTTTAGCAGTATACATGAAATTCCTTCAAACACACACAAGGTGAACAGGGTGGAGTGGTTTTGTAGGTATTATATATTATTTTTATTTTTAGATAAATTTTGCAAAAAAGGGTAACTTGCAGCTTTTTTTCCAGGTTGGAAAAAACTATTTATGTGCTGAATGGAAGCAAGAGCTGATTACTTTTTCAGAATTTATTCAGCGGATAAAGTCTGGTGCCTGTTCTCTTGGTGGTCCTACTTATCTTGCTCAGCATCCATTATTTGATCAGGTATTTATAATTTAGATTTATGTTGTCTCCAAATCCACTTTTTCATTTTAAGCCTGCAAGTGCAGGACTTGTACTGCTTTCACTAACTGGTATCATTGAAATCGCAGATAAATGAGCTGAGGAAAGATATTTTTATTCCTGACTATTGTTTTGCTGGTGGAGGGGAGCTACGGTCTCTCAATGCTTGGTTTGGTCCAGCAGGAACAGTAACACCATTACACCATGATCCGCATCATAACATACTAGCTCAGGTAACTCAGCTGTACAGAAGTGAGCTGTCTATTGCAAATTAGCTTCTCTACACCCACCCTACCACACACAGAATTCATTTATGTAACTCGGTTTTTGAGCATGTGTAAACCAAGTAATTATTACTGAAATAATGGAGGTAGCGTGACTCCTACTTTTTGCAGTACTATTACCAAGCCAATAGCTGGCGTAGCATAGTTGATGTTTTCAAGCTATAGACAAAATATGAAATTTGGATGTACTGTGGCTTATTTCAGGAGACCTTTAATACATGAAGATGAAATTGTTGTAAATATTATATCCTTGTTACTTTTAATTGTCTAGACGATGCTGCCTATACTATTTTGTGCAGAACATTGCCTATAGTTACATTATACTAATAGCCATAGCCGTATTATGCACCATGGAATAATCTATTTCACTGAAATCATTTTCTTACTGACAGGTTGTTGGAAAAAAATACATTAGGCTTTACTCGTCATCTTTGTCTGAGGAACTTTCCCCCCACTCTGGTACCATGCTCAACAATTCCAGCCAGGTAATTAGTTTCCAGAACTATATGATTGGACAGCTTGTTCTGTCTACTTGTGTCCTTTGCTTAAAAGCGTAATACTATCTAATACATCCCATCTAAGTGGCCAAAGAGCTCTAGTAGCATTTCATTAATGTGCGCTGTCCACTGTGTTACTCAATGTAAGCCTAGGCTTTTTTTTTCCGTTCACTTGCTACAGATTTTCCAGGCAGCTAAATGATCAAGTATTTCAAACTTATAACTAACCTAAAAGATTCCATATTAGATCTGTCATGACATGAGAGTAATTTTGTTCATTGTCTATACAAGCTGCTAACAGAAAGTAGAATTCAAAGGATGATAGTGTGTTTGCAGTTTACATATACAATATATGACAGGTTTATTAACTTATTAAGTTGCAAAGTGGAAACTTTATGGGAGGTGTTGTTGATTCTCGTTTAGCTTTACTGCAATTTCATTGAAACGGCAAAAACTGTGCCATCTACGTTCTCGTGTTTTCATTTAACTTGTCCTTATTTGTTGATTTATATTTATTTTTTCTTTTGATATTTTGAAATCTGTCTCCTCATGTTGATTAGAATTGTTTTTGTCTTAAGGTTGATTTAGATGATGTAGATGAAAGGAAGTTCCCCAAGGTGCAAGAGTTGGAATTTGTAGACTGTATTTTGGAGGAAGGAGAAATGTTATATATCCCGCCAAAATGGTGGCACTATGTGAGGTCTTTGACTACAAGTTTTTCAGTTAGCTTTTGGTGGAGTGAGGGTGACAATTCGGATGCATCCTAATCCTATGCCATCATTTTCATCTCTACTTTTCATTCTTTCTTAATTGAGAACTCAGCGTGTTCTAAGTAACGTTCCTAATATCTGTGACAACTCGTTTTACCAGTGATAGTATAATTCTCGTGCATAAACATCCTTTTTGGCACTGGTTCTCGTGAAAGACACACGTCCTTTAATTATTGATCATAAAGCTTTGTGAATTTGATTCTGAAACTCTTGTTTAATTATTGATCATAAAGTTTTGTCAAACGCATTACCCAACAGTTAAGTAATGTTATTCGTACTCTATTTTTGAATTTTACCACTCTCCATTTCTATTGAAATCAAATCATTACAAAGGTATTCTTGCTTCCGAATGCGTATCGACGATTTATCTGACAAGATTGTCTAATTTGCAGAGTGATGTTTATCATAGCTCTCCCTCGTTGGGTTCTCAAAAATTTCTGATAAACATCACTATGCAAATTTAGAAAGAAAATGTAAATCAAAGGGTTTCTTTTCCGAGTACCTGTAACCATGGCAGTTGTTAAAGATTAGTTTGTATTTATATCATAAGTAAATTAGTGAAGAGGGTGGAATCCATGTAGTTACTATACACAAATAATATATATATATATATATATATATATATATATATATATAATGTATAATGTAACTCTACCTCTACAGTTCTCTGTAGTACTCACCCGTTTTTATCTCATAATTCTCAAACGTGACACTGCGATTCAACATCAATTATTGCTACTTCATTAACGAGTTTAATTTCCCAGTTATAGTAATTTTAGCTAAGAAAAATATTTCCTCCTTTTGTCGTAATGTTCATAAAGACCATCCGAATCTATATAAGTTTGTAAATCAAGCAACAGAGTACAATCATGCAGTGATCAGTAAATTAAGCAAAACAGGTACTGTCCGTATAGGTTTCTGGGGGTCCTACCAGAAATGTAATTTTAGACCACCGGTTACCAATAGCTGTAAATATGAGGTTTTTTAGTGCATTTTGTGTTCTGAACTACATGAAATTGGAGGTATTCGGAATGACAGAACGAGTGACAACATAATTTTATTTAACGACAATTCTCTGAACTTTTGAATCTTTATCTATTCAATGATAAGCACCCACAATTGAACATGCAATAAATTAAATCACTTACAACTATTATTAATCATCAAATACGGCTAGTTACTGAGTTACAGGTTGAAAAGTCTAAGTAAAAGAAAATGTACATATAAAACTGATTACTAGTTTACTTAGGCTGCAGACTTGTACCTGCAAAGAACTTTACACCTCAAGACCCTATCCTGAACATAAAATCCCGGCATCACCATGATCCTAACTCTGCTTGGCCCTTGTGACCTTGGACACATATCTTCCATGTAGTGAGGATCAAAGATTTTATTCTCTTCAACCCTTAAAATTCCCAACGGAGGGTTGAAAGAAAAGGCAAGCAAATGTAGCAGCCACATGCATTTTGCCGCCACAAAGAAAGCTTGAAGAAGCTGTTCAGGCCATGGCCTTGTCCATTTTAAAGTAGTGTTGATACAACTCATTTTCTGGTCACAGAACTTGCTAAACTCTTCACTGTAATATTTTGTTCCCTTTCTCAGTACCTCATTCCAGCTCAAATTTCTAAGGGCAACAAAAGAAGAGAATTGTGATTGACGATCCTGCTGCGGGTCTAGGAATTTTGAGCAACCGTTCTTTTGGAAAACACAATTCTCAAAATCTTGGTAGAGAGACTGATTTATAAAAGCTTCAAAATGGTATAGAACTGCCTTTGAGAACTTGGAACTCAGAGATAACTTGTATGGTTGGAGAAGCAAGTTCAAATTTTCTGTCAAAGAATGATCAGTCTCTTCAATGTGGGTAATAAGGGTCTTACAGAACTGCTTCACTGATAATCTGGACTCTGACACTATCTGCAAGAATCCCTCTACCATTACTTCTTCACTCACTGGCATCACATTTTCCCCATTTCCTTCAAATAGTTTCCCCCTCTGAGGAAGATCAGTAAGTTGGTCACAAAGTTGAGAATCCCTTGTCTTCACGGCTTGCTTTAGAGCTTTCTTCAGCTCTTCACAGTAACTCTCCAAGTACTCCAGCTTCTGTTTCAGCTCTCCCAATGAACCTCTCATCTCAGAAACTTCCATTAAGGCCACATCTCGGTTCTCATTTGCTTCCACCAGCTCTTTCTTCAATGTCTCCATTGACATTATTCCCAAGTCCTTGAGAACCTGAGACACATCCTCAGATTCTGCTCTATTAGGGGAATTCTCATTCTTATGTTTCTTCTTTAACCTGGGAAACAACCAAGAAATCACCCCCTTGCTCTTGGGTTGGGATTGAAGAGATGAGTGTGAATCCGTAACTGGGACAATAATGTTGGAGCTCTTGCTGCTCCTTGCATTCTCAAAATCGCTAGTTATGGTGGCAGGGTTGCATTTGTTGCAGGAGGATATGGACTTGAAATCCTCCATGCTGTTTCTCCTCCTACCCTTGGAGTAATCATTTGCAGGTGATGTTTGCAGAACAGTAATTTGATTTGCGCAAGAGCCAGTCACAGATTTGGCATCATCAGTAGGGCATGTGTGAGAATCAACGTTCGCTAAACCAGAATATAGTCCTTTTCTTGAACTTGATTTCTCCTTGTAATCTGCTACAATGGTTTCTCTACTGTTTCCTCCTTCTAGAAGACTCCCATCCCAACTTTCTGATACTGTTAGGCTTTTCATAGAGTTTTGATTGTACCCCACCAGTGGATCATCTTCATAGCTCTGTCAATAGAAACTTATCATCAATCAAAATTGAAAAGGGAAAAATATACTAAAGATGAGGGGGCCTTGCAGTTGTAGCCGCAAATATTGGTAAAATCTGAAAATAAGGAAAAACTGATAAAAACGTTAAATTATTCTTCTAATTAAAGAATCATTAAGACAATAAATATAAAAGTTTCACGATTTGCCTCAGGCTCAGCTCAGTTGACTTAATGAACATTAAAGAGTTCCATGACACAGAATTTAAAGCGAAAATCCAAAAATGCTCAAAAAAGTCAAAACTTTCATTCATGGTCGGTGTTTCTTCAAGATTAAATAAGAAAAAAAGAGGAGCAGCGAGTAAGGATGTAACCGCACTAATAATGACATCTACCTAACCAGCCATAAGAAAGCAGCAGTTTCATAATTCTTTCAATTGTAATAAATAGCAGCGTTCAAGCGAAAGGGAGCACCACAAACACTTGCATATTCCACAAATTCAAGTATCTTAAATTTGGTCTTTATCATGATTAACAGCAACGGTCAATTCAAACATAATCTAGCAACAGATAATCCAGCAAAAGCACTCTGTTCTTAGAGCAAAATCGCTGCTTTTCAATGAATTGCGAAGATTCTAGGATACCCATTTCATCAAAATAAGTAAAAAAACAGTTTTTCAAGCCAAAATTCAAGAAAAAATTACAATACCCACTGGAGTGAAAACAGGGTAATCTTGGGCAGAGAAGTGAGAAACAGGGCGCGAAGCAGGGGAAGGGGATGGGAATCTAGCATTGGCTGGGCTATTTCCTCGCATCAAAGCCGCATGAAGAGCTCTCAGCTCCACTGCTTTGGCTATGGCCGCCTGAATTTCCTGCCTCGTAATTTCAGGGTTGCCATTATTGGTGTCCTTGTAGTCTTTGAAAACCTGCGCTGATGTTGCTGTTGTAGCCATGAAGCAGAACAGAGAAAGAAACAGAGTGGAACATGCAAGTTTCTAGAGGATAATATGGGCAGCAGATGAAATTAGAAACTTGAATTTATAAGAGCCAGAAGAACAAAGGGATGACCAAGTGGTATTCAATGGTTGGACTTGATTTTAAGCCTATATCTAAAGTGGAACCTTGGAGAACCAGAAAATAGGAAGAGGGATAGAGAGGGGCACCCTAAGTCCAAAGAGTTTTGTTTTTATTCTCATAGGAAAAACTAATGGAGTAAGTCCATGTGATGATGTGAAAATAAGAGAGTAAGAGAGAAGGAATTTAACTCTGACATGTTTCTAACACATCAGCAGTGAGTTGCAAGTTTACCAATTTACCCACAGATTCCAAAAATTACCAGAATTCAGCATTAGGTGGTGGTACCACTGTTTCACATGATTGCTTTAGTACGAACATGAGAAGTTCCATGCCACTATCTTCCACTTTCACATATGTGGTCAACCATTTCTGCTTTCAATTTAGGATTACTTTGGACTAGACGTTGCTTTAATTCTAATTCATACTTCGTGTGTAATCATCACAGTTAATAATAACACGGTTGTGTTATGTTCCTTTGTAGAACATCCTTCACAAAGGCAACAATTCACCTTGGCGGCTTTTCCTTTTCATGATGAGAACATGTTCATATGTGATAAGGTAATATTTTAGATCCCACTATGTGCTACTTTCATATACCCATTTCGTAACGTGTTTGTGTAGGCTTTTCTTCACCAAATGGAAGCTTAAGTGCTAAACATGTCCTGACAAGTAAGGTCACTGGGAAAATTCTTAAGAAACCCACTTTTAAAATTCATTGATTTAATCTCGTTTTGGACAATTTAGAAGCTTTTAACTTACTCCAACTGCTAAAGTAACTTTTTTTTTTCTTTTTTGCAAATAAAAAAACTGAAGATGAATGATACTGAGGCGTGAAAGGTGCAGTTTCTTTTGGCCAAAAGGGAAAAGAAAAATAACCAAAACGTTTTAAAAGTTTGACACTTAGCAGACATTGAATCATATATTGGAGACAGAGTGTCACAGTGGGGATCAAGTGATCAAGTGGCCATTGGGAGGGAACCTATGTAAATTACAAAAGAAATCCTGTCCTATGCCATATATGAACATTACTCCAAAGGTTATTTTTGAAAACTGAGAATCTTTATCATTCAACCTGCAACTATAATTTCCTACAGGAAAGTAGAATCTTTGGGGGATATTGACCCTAATATTAAATGTTTAGAGCAGTTATTTAAACCTAGTGGAGGTAAAGTTGTCAACATAGTTATTTTCACAAGGTGATGATGTAAGCATAGTTGGTTATGATCTGTTTATCATTTTAATTATTATTATTATTATTGGTACCTACTACTTTTATATTTATGTAAGATACAATACAACCGTTTATGAGCAGCTTCAGGCAGAAATTTCGATAACCATGCTAACAGGATAGTTTAGGCTGAGGTATTATTTGATTCAGAACCTGTTAAATTCTTTCATGGGAATTCCTTGTCAAGGTTACCACTCTTCTTATCTTACTTAACTGACAGCATCAGAACATGATACTTGAATTAAATTATGAGCAAAAAAGTTAAACATGTCAACAAAATCATATTTCACAGTTTAGCTTAATCATTTTAACTGGTTTTGACAGCTGAAGAAAACTTTATAAGATGCTGAGAGAAAATTACAAAAGTGAAAAGAAGATAATCTTCTAGCATGATTTAAACAAAATAATAAATCAGAAAAACCACCCCAAGAAAAGAGAAAGAGATTCATTTATACAAAGCTATCTAATCTTGTAGCATGTTACATGTCTTTCTTTTTATATTCAGCGTGCATATCTATTTTTATTTTGTCTAATTATATCTCTGAACCACTCCTTCAATGTAATGTTTTCTAGACACTACTTAAACCTACACTGGTGTGAAGTCTCCCTCATCAATATTAAGAAATTGCATTGCTAATACAGACATACCAGCAAAGTAGCATAGATAGCACATATTTGAAGAAATTGTACATTTCTTTCTCCATCAAATGGGTCCCCCCAAAGATGTATCAGAGTAAAGAGGGAGTAATTATGGTGCAAGATTTTGCTTAGGAAAGGTATCTTTCTGTCTCTTGTGTCAATAATTGACTTCATTGGCAAGGAGGTAGGGGACACCAAAGTCTCCAAAAATGACTTAAGATAAGGGAAGCCCTAGGAGCAACTGATAATCAATTTAAGCATCTTTTAACTTCTCTTCATAATTTAAATCATGCAGACAACTTTACCATCACAGCATACCCCTTACATGCTTTGCTTGTAAGAGCAAACCTAACCATCATGTAATCAATTCAGGTAAATTTTTCTACTTTAATAATAATCTTGAATTCAACAAACAACTACCTTTAATATTAACAAATGAACTGTCATCTTTAATAATGCTTTGGTTATGTTTTCTTCAAATTTGTTGGAAATAATTAAACTGTAAGTTTTCATTTAATAGAAATGATAAAGTTAAACACCATATTAAAATACAAAACCGATATATTCAGATAATGGATAAAATCAACAAGACAATAACACAACCATAATAGCAACAACAACCTAAAACTGAATGCCTAGGTTACTTGTATATTACTGATTTTTACATACTGTTACATATATTTGTGAAACCATTTAAGTTTATGTAGTGATTTCATTGTATCATGAAAGATTATTTGTTATGAAAGAAAGGAAATGTGGGAAGGGACCACACTAAGGTGATGTTATGTGGCACGGGGTCACAAAAGCATTAGAGAAATGTCGCATTGCAGTAGGAATGGCCATTTAGCATTATTGCAGAAGAATTGTGAAAACTTAGTTGGAAAACTCTTTTGTTTCTTTGCAGAGAGAAGATGAGCATGAGCCTGGTTTGTAGATTTGTGTGCATGAGGATTGCTTCTCTTTCATTATCAGTGATAGTTATACAGCCTTGGCTGAAAGATACAAGTGATATGAATTCCGCGTCTCTTGCGGGGAACAAAAGAGGAAGTTGTAAAGAAAGGAACCAAACCGAGTGTGGTCCTCTTTCTTCACCTCAACTCACTTTTTTATATGTCTCTTCTCTTTCTTTCTTCTTCTTCTTATTTTTATACTTTATTTCTGGTGGCTTCAATGTGAAGAATCTATGACTGTGTATGTAATAACATAATATAACAAAGCCTACACAACAAGAATTAACTATTTATAATAACAAAGGTGACTGTTAGAGCCATGTGATATTATGATATAATGTCGTAAAGCAACCTCTGACCAATTTAGACTAAATTTCAAACTATTTTTCAAAAGAAAAAAATTCTTTTAATAATTTTTTTTTTTTATAATTCTTTTAAAAGACATACGTGATAGTTTGTGATTGGTACATTTCAAATATTTTTTAAAAATTAATTTAAACAGACCAATATTAAAAATTAATTTAAACAGACCAATAAAATAATAACACATGTTCTATTATCAAATAATTGTTAAAATGAATCGTTAAAATATCATGATTTTTTAAATGATTTTCATCGTGTGACACGTCAGTGTATTATTTTATTATTATTTATGACGTGCATTTCACTCAGCTAAAAGGAGTAAAAGTTTAAAGAAAAAATATATTATTGTCTATTACCATGCATGCATGGCACCTCACGTGTGGAGTAACAGTGAAAGTAGTGTTTTACCTCGATTTCCTTGTAACTATGACTCTTAAATATTTTAAGATTCGATATCGGAATCAATCGAAACATAAAGTTTAACAAATTATTTGTGTCCAAAATTGAAGTAGAATAATGTCCGAAAGTTTTAGTAGTTGCTTCTAAATTTGGGGTGTGTTAATATGTAGTGACAGAAGATGAGACACAAGAAGCACAAGGATGGGTCAGCCCATTTATTTAGTCTAGGCATTCTGTGAATTCTTCTATTCTAGGGTTAAATAATAATGTAGCAACACTATAATTATGGAAATTATATGGGGGATACATGGTATTTTATATGCATACGTGGTATTATATTCCTATCTTATACCCACCTCACATTTGATTGATTGATTGAAAAGGATTTGTGACATTTTTCTGGTCTCCAATGATTAAGCTATGCTCAAAATTAAATTATACAAAAAATGATTAATTTTTCAGAAGTCAGTCATGACAAGAGTTGTGTGACATCAAATTAAGGCCCCAAATAATGTCATGTATCAGTCGACACGCTTCTCCACTGTTAAAATATAGTATTTGGTTCCAATTTTCTAATTACATAATACAAAAAGGGCAAAATGAAAATTTACTTATATCAGAGTGTAAGGAGAAATTTATGGAGCTGCAATTCATTGCCGGAAAGCCATGCCTTTACCAGAGACTGGTTTGTACAACAGAAGACATGCAAACTTGAAAAGGTGTAAAATCAGATAATGTAAGACTTTGTCCATTCAAATTTCTCATACATAGACAAGCATAAACATCTACAATTTTGTGAACGTCTAAAATTTTAAAATTTTTAAAACTTAATGGTTCGCAGTCAATAATCCAATTCAACTGTATTTGGCTTCGTATCAAGCCAACTCAGCAACTTTACAGCAGGTTGTATAAAATCATTTTTCATTTCCATTTTCAACAGGAGATTCAAGACGAGTTAAAGTATACGAAAACATTAACAAGGAATTAGACATTAACTCATCTATAAATTCAGACTAGGGTAATACAGTGAATAGAAAATCCTGTCAAAGCTTGGGACTAATCTTCACTTCTGAATGACTCGTGCCTTTGAGAAATCACGAGCAAAGAAGTTTTCTGAAACCAATAATCAATCAAACTCAGTAACAAACACAGCAAATATTATTGTCAAGCATGCCCGTCTTACCTTGATTACTCCCAAACATCCTCAAATTAAAAACAAGGTTATCATGCCTCGTTACATTGAGAGGAGATCGGGAAAAAGGAATGAAAGATGGGGAGAGAGTAATCTGACAAATAGTGTGAGAAAAAAGTTTCGTGAACCCCAAAAATAAAAACTGTCTTTGGAAATGCACATTAAAAAGTTATGAAATGATCGTTTAAGAAAAATAGTCATGTTGATAATTATTCTAATTTCTATAATTAATAATTGTTTGCTATTTTTTATAGTTTTAATAAAAACACAAACTTCGGATGTCAAGTGACACATGGATTGAAATTGAATAGTTATTAACACAATATGTTGAGTTTGGAGAAAACTCACCATTAAAGATAAATTATAAATAAAATAAAGCTGTTGGTTAATTAGTAGAAAAATGAAATAATGAAAACTGAATGTATAATAACTTTTGTGAATGCAAACGTTTAACTTAGTAATTCAAAAATAATATTATGATATTAATATTTATTGAAAGGTAACACATTAAATAAAAATATCTCACTATATATTATTATAAATAATAAATAATTAAACTCAGAAAGATAAAATATAATAAATAAAATTAATAGTAAATGAAATAAACTCTCTTTCTATTCATTCCTTTCCAACCAAACATCTTTCTCCACTAATTTCTTCCCCTTTCTTTTTATCTTTCACACCCTCTATTTCTTTACTCTGTACCAAAGGAAAGATTAGTATAGAAAACTACTTCGTAAACATTTCTACGACAAAAGTTAATAAAAGTAAAAGAAAATATTTCATAAACTAAAATTGACTTATATAAATTAAAAATATGATTCTAATAAATTAATAAGAAATAAATGAGTTTTTTCTGTTTAAAAAATTAGTTATGGAGAAATTATATCTAACTAATAAATATACTTCGATTATAGAAGAAGAAAAATAAGTTCATTTAGGAGGAACTAATATAAAACCGGTTCGAGATGTTGTCAGACAGGGAACTCATAAAGCTAGCTTCAAACAGAAAATGACGATAACAGAAATTTCTAATTCACAAACCTTGGTTCCTGCCACGATGGCATTATACAAAGGGTGAGCAACACATGAGATAACTCCTTCAGATAAAGAAATAAATCTGTTCTGATTACTTCGGTTTTTCCGCCTTGAAAGTTCTTGCATATCCTCCCTGCAAAAATATGCAAATTAAAACTGCTTAGGAAAAAACATTGCGAAATGCAGTTTCATAAGTAAACTTACGCTTGTGAATACATGACATTCACTGTATTTTGAGTACAGCTGATTTTAGTGTACATGTGCTTTCTCAATAGGGTGTTTCAATTAGTAAATGAGGGCCTTACTTGTAATCAACATGGCTCGGTGAGTTGGTGCTGGGATAAAAATCCAAAAGATGGATACCACGATCAGATGATGACCCGGCCAAATAGATCTGTCATAAATTACAATAATTATTTCGTGTACAAATAAAATAAATGATTATCCAGAAAAAAAAAATAATGATGAACATAAGCATCAAGAGCCAACTAATCGGAAACTCCGAAAGATCAATATTTTATTTAAACCAAACATAATAACAGGGTAAATTGGATTATTTTTAAAGATTATTTCAATAATTGATCAATTATCAATGTATGATTGTTATATTTAGATATATAAAATAAAGCTTATGTTCAGATATGTTAGATAAAAAAGTTATAAGACATATTTATTGAGAAACTTATGCATATTTTGTAGGGAACCAAGTGTAAAAATAAAAAGGTGCATTATATTCAATAAACTTCTCACCGAACAAGTTGATAACCATGAAGGTTTTCTTAAGTATGATAGATCAGCGGGAACGTAGGAATCGTTTCTAACAAAAGAAAATAAACAGTAAACAAATAATTAGACAATTCCAGAAGCCATTTCACAAATATGAAAAGCCGATTCTAGATGAAAATGGACAAACTTACAACCAAGCAGGAGGTGGGCAATGAATATGGGTAACTTCAAAAGTATTAATATCCAAAACGCCTGACCTGCGTGAAAACATTGAGAAAAAATAACCACAATGGAGTATTAGGGAAGCATTTTTCTTTATAAGTAAGATTCTGTAAACAGCACACACCAATATTTTATGTACATAACCCCTACCGATATCAAACGGCGCTGTTTAAAGGTAGATACAAACTATAAAATTCCAGATCTTCAAGAAAATGATACCATTTAGAAACAATATTAGCCGGACATGTGACAGGCAATTCAGTCGTAATTTCAGTTTATAGTTTAATGATAGAAATTTATAGAGGACATGATTAAGCAAATACATGGAAATTTTCCTTATTAACAGTCTCTGGAGAAACATTTTGGCAACTTACCAGCCATCGACAAGATGGAATGCTAACTGATATGGGCATGATGGATTAACATTAATAGAGTGAATCTCCTTGGGAATAATATTTGCCTGTGCCTGAATAGATGAGAATGGGTAACCATATCAATTGCTTGTCAGCTAGAATGCAAAAGACAATTACCACATGGTGAAATACAGATATCTAAGGTAGGGGACTAGGTCACACGTATGACACCAAATTAGCACATACTGTCATGCAGTGATATTAAATACAGATTAGTTAGACTTTTGTTTGGAAGAGTTTCTACAAGAACTTCTAAATGAATAAAAAAATGAAATTGACTTTTTTGTATGTTAAAAATAGCTTTTGAGTAAAGTAATTTGTAAGTTTTATGATACAATTTCTCCAAAAATTTATTTTAAAGTGTATATAAGTTATTTTTTATTCATATATTTGTTTCCTACAAGCTTTTATGGAGAAACTCATTCAAACATACTCCTATATGAAAAGGGTAGGAAATCTAAAGAAACAATTGAAGATGATAGAGCCGGCAAACAACTTTAAAATCATGGTAGAGTATATTTATGAACAACATTGTCTGTGAAAAATATGGGGAAATCATCTATAAATACTGTCAATTTATGTCTTAATTTGTATAAGTGATATACATAAAGAACAACGTCAGAACATAATATAGTTATATCACATGCGAAAGGTTCCAAGAGAGAAACCATAAAGAAGGGGAGAAAAAAAGAAATTGTTGAGGATTCCTCTGCAGCAGCTAAAACAAAGCATGCATGTGACGTGCATGTCAGGGAAGGACATGAACCTTGCAACGAAGTTTAGAAACCAAACCATAGCTAAAAACAGATTAATGTAAAACTAAATGTTGAATAGAAAACCCCCAAAATACTTAAATGTCTTGAGAGAAGCCTCAAGTGAAAACTAGTCTTACTGGAACACCGAATTTCAAATAAAGATATGACAAAATTATGTTGTTGAAATTACTAGGGCTAAATTTTTATGACTAAAAATAATCATTCGTATGTAGTTCACTTACAAACCTATACAGCCACCACACAAGAGTAAGTAATTGTAAAAGTAGTAGATAGGTGAAGGAAGGATAACCGCACCTTCAAAGATCCAATCTTCTCTAGCAATGTTGCCAACTTCACTGATTTTACAGGTGGATGGCATATCTACAATACCAAACAAAGAAGAATAAGATTTCTAAAAGCATTTTAAATATATTTTCCAACATTTACCAATTAGTCATGCTTCATTTAAAAGTGTGTCGCAAGTAGATACGTTCTCTTCAGCAAAAGGAAGTTGGAGACGAAGTTCGTGTGACCAAAAATCAAGCTGTTGAAGGCATGCATCAAGAAGTCACAAGCTTCCGCATCAATGTTTATTTACGAATTTTTTATCCAAGGTATTTAGGTAGAATATATAAATATATCAGTACGTAGACAGTATATAAAATCATATTTGCAATATCGGTCAAACAAATTAACTTCAACGGAACTGCTGGACCATGTTAATGTGTCTAACAAGTAATTTATCCCCCTCCTTACCAAGATTCTCACACTTCAATATTACCAAACACAAATTTTAATACCCAAATTCAAAGAAAAACTACTTTCTATCTTCCCCGGTAATCTTTAACCCAATACTGTTTGTACAGTTTAAAAAATCAATGCTTAAAACTCTGTTACTAAAATTTTATTAACATTTTTTGTTACAAATACAATAGAAAATTAATGTGTTCACCTAACAGCATAATTAGTTCAACATTAAATCAAGGGGGTCTTGAGTTCAATTCTTAGTCAAAACCCCCACCCTTCCTTCCTCTATTTAGAAATTTAATACTACAAGCCCAAAGGACTCTTGCGTGTAAAGAAACGTTAAAGAAAAAAGATAGAACTATTTGACTTCAACTAGCAACTTAGACTTTTGAGATAGCTGATTCACGAAAATACACTTAAGACTAAGGCTTGAACTAGTAAATAAGCAAAGATAAGACATTAAACTAGGAGCCAGGTTGAATGAACTGGTCCTAAGCCTAAGCAAGCTTGGTCTTTAATTAGCCCACCACGTAGAAGCGGATGCATTGCGGAGATAGTTTCCAAGCAGTAGTCTTGACTTCTAGCATAATTTTATGTGTGCTTTTCATAACATAATAGAAAAAAAAACACCATGCATACCTCTTTGAGACTTTGAAAAGTGGCAGATGCTCTTCCACCACGAATATCCCATACATGCACGAGCCCATGTTTTCCAGCACCAAAAATAATCTGGAAAGGATAGAATAATCACTGTTTGCAAATTCTCATGTATTGACTGAACAAAGTAAAGGTGTGTTCTAAAATTCGGTCAAACCCAATTCCAAAGCACGTAAACTATGTTAGTGACAGCAATTTTATCAAGGTTAAGTGGACCAGGAGATTTGGACCACTGCATTAAAAATTAAAAACACTCGTGTTGGGACAAAAGTATCAATCTTGAGATTAATCATTAATTTACTAAAAGTCTATCAGGAACTTAAATGCTTAAAAGTTCAATTTTTATTCAATTGATTTTGATTTTATATTTTTTAATCCTTAACGTGTTTAAGGACTCATTTGGCCTTTGTCTAAAAAGGGGAAGGTAGCAACTGAGCTTTAAAAACGCATCACTCCTAAAGAATTTCAAAATTACTCTATAGACTAGATACACAATTCCTAACCTGATTATCTGCATTTAATTGGATGCTGTTAAGCGTACCACATGAAGCAGACGCAAGCTCAAGACAAGGTAGAGAGTTCACTCTTCTATCCCAGACATTAATTGCACCATGTGTATCAGAAGCAAGTATCCTGTTGAAATTTGCCAGCAAATTGAGAAATGCAGTGATGGAAAGAATTAAAGATTGACAAATGTGTTGATTGTTAATCAAACTAAAGTATCTGCAGAAATCCGTATTTAATAACTCATTGAATCCCTATATTTGTACATATTTTACCTTTAGTCCTCATAATTAAAACGTCGTTCTTTTAATGCTACACATAATACTTTCTAGTCCCTACACTAAAAGAGATTAAAAATAGTACGTATAAGGAATTAAAAGGGATGATTTTAAGCATATGAACTAAAAGGTAAACTTAGTTCGACAACAAAGACCAGATGAATAATTAAAAACCTGAAATCAATATGTACTACCAAACAGTAACCACATACTAGAGCCGTTGCCATTTTTGTCAAACAGATTGGTCAAGGGAAAATAATAATAGTAACTTCAAAGAGAGTGCATGAGTCTCTTGGACAATGTTTGAGAAGATCTCTTGGTTAGTTGGTGCGCACAAGGATTACGGGTAAATAACTTTCCTGTGTGGAAAAACAGGAAGAGACTTGTAAGCTCCCGTAGATAAAAGCCTCACGGTGGACCTTTGCCTGGCCTTCAGGATCTAAGCATGTCCCAGCCGATATCAGATATTCTTGGACAAATATTTACTTCCATTTTTATTAAAAAAAAAAGCGACCACCCACAAGTCCAGGAGTTTGGTCAAGTTTGAGCCTTAAATCAAATATTAGCACATTGCACGTTCCCATGGTGAAGTTTCTGATAATAGATACAGATCTTAACTAGTAAAATGACTGCAAATATCCATTTCTTGGGCCGAATGCATTTTTCAAATATTTATCTTATGTTTTATTACAGTTTTACTCAGCACTAATACGCCAGACCCTGTGATGAATAAAGGACAGAAGATATATTTTGGCCGTAAGAACCTTGCTTACATGGCAAGAAAGGTGGGAAAGAAGGGGAAACACTTCCAGGAAAGGATAAAACAGAGAGAAGGCGCGTAATCATTTAGGAAGTTGAGGGTGGCTGTTGTCGTTGGGCAGAGAAACCACAATTCTCTGATACTTTCAGTTATATTCCTGTACTTTCTTGCAATTTTCCTACTATAATTAGAGTTCTATTCTTTGAATTATGCTTTAATCCCTGTAGCGAATTCCAGTTCCTATCAGATTCACAGTACAGAAAAAATCTGGTTTATAAACTAACATTTTAGAACCTACCCACCTATATAAATTTTAGGAGTTGTTAAATAATCACACATTCTAAGAGTCTGTTCAACGCATTAGTTTAGCTTTTATGCTTTTCTCTTGTTTTCTGTTTACACATTTCTATTACATATTTAGACGTCATAAATAAAAGAATGGATGACACAGTATTAGGAATGTCATTATTCCAGACAGACAATTATTCTTTTAAATTAGGTCTACGTTACCAACCTTGTGTCATTTGACGTAAAAGTGACATCAGAGAGACCTTTGTGCAAAGTGGATCCATTAACTGTGGCTGTACGTCTTGTTCTTAACACCTGTATTAAGTAATTGAAGGGCCAAAAATTAGTTAGCCAAGCAGAAAAAAGTAAACATCTGTATAGCTGCCTATGACAAAAAATACTTCTTTGGGAAATAAAAGAAAGTCAAAAAAATAAATTATGATGAAATTTGCAGTTTACTTTAAATTATAAGAACAATGTGTAATTTGATAAAGTAAATAGAAGATCTCATGCAATATGCATTCGCTTCCAAAAGGCAGTTGTATGTACATTTCCTGGTTCGTTTGTATAATGCATCCAAAAGAAATCGGTAGAAAGATATAAATCCGGTTAACCTTATTAGGGGTAATGATTTGATGAAGGAATAATGGAAAAAGAAATTCATATCAACTGAATTTGGAGTTGTGCCAAATATCAACAGTAGATAGTAGAAACATTGAGACTTTGGGAAGAAAAGAGCTGGTCCTATAAAGCCAATGTAAACAACATTTAACAAGTACGATAATATATAAGAACGGAAATTACTTCAACTGGATCGGATGAGACATATCCAATATCGAATATGGGCAGTTCATTACTTTTGACAGATGCACAAACAACCTGAAATGAAATAGTAAGACAGAGCAGTGCAAATAGAATATTGAATAGTCTATAAAAATAAAGCTATTACTAATGAATTCGACAAAACATTGGTCTTACAAAACATGCACAAGGACTTATGAATCTGGTAACTTCATTTGAAATAGTCAAATCATCACAAGATTATCCTTGACTTACAATAGACAAGCTACGACATACAGAACTTCAAAAGATAAAACCAAAACATTTTACATGGAACATGTCATGGACATCACTTAGAAATAATCAAATATTAATAAAAATCCATGGTAAAATGCTGAGTGAAAAGGCAATTAATTAAACCTCGTCCTGATTAAGAGGATTCCATCTGACAGCATCAAGTTGTCGATTTAGGGAGAGGTGCATTAAATGTTTGCTTTCATCTTCTCGCAAGCCTATCATCAAATTAATACAAAAGCAGGTATAAAGGATAATCAACACTTCATATGAAGTTCCATCCTCTCCTATGACTAAAATAAATATAAGGCTACTTCAATATGAAGCACGCAGCATCAAAGGTTGTCAAG
This sequence comes from Vigna radiata var. radiata, assembly GCF_000741045.1. Lineage (NCBI taxonomy): Eukaryota > Viridiplantae > Streptophyta > Magnoliopsida > Fabales > Fabaceae > Vigna > Vigna radiata. Next base: position 4,088,216 of record NC_028352.1, read on the forward strand.
CACTTTTTTCTTACCATTCTCAGTTGGAAGATAAAAACAAGTAAAATCAAACCAGATTAGTTATTTATGTTAAAAATATATAATCATTGCAAGAAAAAAAAAAATAAGTTGGAGAAATTTGGAAGAAAAAAAAAATCTCAGTTGGAAGGCTATAACAAAGATAATGCCATATTATTAGATTTTCAAAACAGAACATAAGTGAGGAAAATTTCATACATCTAGCCACACATAAAAGCAGGTCTAGTAAGAAAGTTTATAGGACTTTTCCTAATAATTCTTATCATTCTTTAATTAAATATTGACTATGAAACATTATCTATCTAGTCTCCCAAATTTGACAAGCACAGCAGCTTTTCAAAATAAGCAAAACATAACCACTAAAACAGAACTTACAAGTTAACTCAGGTATCTGGCAGTAAAGTGTTTCAAAGTCGTGAACTGTTAAGCACCCTGATTTTGTAACAGACACCAAGTATATTCCCTGAGTACAATTCAAAACATGGATGGAATATTTGAATCACCAAAGCAATGGAATAAAAAAAACACATAAGACGAAGGGATTATAAAAACAATACGTTAATCAAATTTGTGTACTTCTCACAGTAAACAAGATACTCATAAATTCACTGGTGTGGAGAATTCACGTGCAGAATGGAATAAGAAATAGATCCATTATTCAAAAATTATGCATATATAACATTAAGCGCCCAATCAAGCTTGGGATAGATTAATTTAGAGATTTTTTTTTTTTTAGACCTTCTATCAGACCTTCTATGACATTAATTCAAATGCTAGGTCGATTTAAATTTATATATATCTCCGGATGAGATGCTTTTTGTTATTTTAGTATAATGCATGGATTGTTTACTTGTGAAGCATCACAACAACATTTACTTAAAGCACATTCTCATTTCAACTAAACATTTCAATATTAATTTGTACTTACCTTCTTGTCAAAATCTACAGCAGAGATGCCTTGCCTGTTAACAAACATGTGTAAGCTATTTGTTGAGAGAAATCATTAATGCCACGAAAAGTAACACACCGGAACATTTTATGTCTAGAAGTGCACGCCATTGCTAACTACTAATTCAATCCTTTACCATGAAAAACACGAACAAGTTTCAAATACACTAACCATAACAATAATTACCAATAAATAAAAATAAGCAAAGTAAAAAGCAAAGCGTTTTATGCTCATAAAATAAAACATCTTACAATAGAGATCAACCTAAGATAAAATGATCGTGCCAAGTTATCCAAACTGAAATTTCATAACAAATTGACACGAACATGTTTTGCATTTACAATTCTTAGCATTCAAGATTTCCAACCATGATGAGCATGCCTTAAACTAATTCAGATGTAGAAAGAATCAGTAGAGCTTCATGAAGAGATGTGGGAACCCAAAAACAATTTATCTAATTAGATACTACCCAAATTTTTGGTTGATACTAAATGTCGTTAACACTGCCGGTCAGAACTGAAACACTGCCGACGGTAATAGTGACAATAGTTGACAAAGTTATTTGGGAGCACATCAGGCCGCCTAAATACAGAACCACAATGAAGCGGCAAGGTTTTGAATGCAGAAGCAGAGTCCAAGAACTACCAACTTGAAAAATACATTTCAGAAGAAAAAAATATCTGAAATTTAAGTCATTGTAAATCAGTACAAGAGGGCACACATGCATATATACATAATATACATATAGATAGATAGAACGAACTCTGACACCTTAATTATAATAATTTTTTGAAATCGTGTATTCTCTAAACTGTGATAATTAAAATAATTGTTAATATCTTCATTCGTGTCTTAAAAATCAAAGAAGCCAGAATACTAACTTTCTAAGTGGGAGATGGCCATCACCATTTGCCTCACCAACCAATCGATTTGTCTGTACATGCCCAAAAAATTTGCATTCAATTAAATCACCAAAGTGGAGTCATATGACCAATAAGCAAAGTTATCAGTGCATACATGAGACTGGCATGGCAAACCATCTACTTGATACAGATGCGGAAACACTCCAACCTTCACAAAAATTAACCACAGTTTAAACAACACAGTGCACACAGAAAAACAAAAAAAAAAAAAGTACACAGCCAAAAACCTAATGACCGAGAAAAGCCAGACACACCTCAGAATACGATCGAATTAGCAGATCCAACATCTCATGACGATAGTTACGCTCAAATCTCCCATTCAGTTCAACCGAACTCCTCTTCCACTGCCTCCTTTTAACATTTTTAATCACTAAGAACTTTCAAATATCTACTGAACGAGAAAGGATAAATAGGGGACAAATTTACCTTGGAAGTGGCCGTACACTTTCAATCGAGGGTTTACGAGAAACCAAGTACTTCTCCATTTTCCCGGGCTTCTTTCGCAACGAAGACGCATTTTTAGTATCAGTGTAAAAATCAACGGCAAAACGAAACTTTTCCGCCACTATTTCCCGCCAAAAATAATTGGGCTCAAATAAATGAAACAAATCGGGCCCAACAAACTAGCCCGGTCCATGAACGAAAAGAACATTTTACTGTAAACATAATCATAACAATAAATTATTAGACAACATTTCATTTTATTTTACCGATATTATGCAATAAGAAAGAAACATAGGCAAAAAAAAAATCGATGACAATTACAATTAATTTTAAAATCAAACAATATTACAAAATTCACACCATAAATTTAGTACAAAATCTAACATAGCAGAAAAGATAATTAAACGTATGTAAACAAGTAAGATTCAACATAATACTCTTGGCATAATTAAGTCACAATGAAACAAGAAGTTTCTCACTACAACAATAGGCATCTGACTAAGTCCAACACTACCACAAAAGCAAAAGCTTTATACATAATTCAAATAAACCCTAAGCCCTTTCACCCCTAATTCTACGTGCAAGCTGAATGTCCTTAGGCATAATGGTAACTCTCTTGGCATGAATGGCGCAGAGATTGGTATCCTCAAACAGCCCAACAAGGTAGGCCTCAGCGGCTTCCTGCAGAGCGGATACAGCACTGCTCTGAAAACGGAGATCGGTCTTGAAATCCTGAGCAATTTCCCTAACCAGCCTCTGGAATGGAAGCTTCCTGATGAGAAGCTCAGTGCTCTTCTGATACTTACGGATCTCTCTCAAAGCCACCGTACCGGGCCTGAAACGGTGAGGCTTCTTCACACCACCAGTGGCCGGAGCAGACTTACGAGCAGCCTTTGTTGCTAGCTGCTTCCTTGGAGCCTTTCCTCCGGTGGACTTCCTTGCAGTTTGCTTGGTACGAGCCATTTCAAGCACAGAGAGGAATAGAGATGTATTAGATAGAGTGAAGGAAAAGGAGAACTTGTGAATTTGGGTGAGGGAGATTAGAGTATTTATAGGGCACTGTGAAAAAGGTTGAGCGGGAATCTTTGTAATGTTATTTTAAGTTTGCGAAATTTTGATATGACCGGGAAGATGCTAAATTATGAGGGTGGGAATCGACGGATGTGGTACTTCCTCAATCAATGGCACGGATAGTGATCCGCGACACTCCTTAACAGCCAATGGGTACATGCCACGTCTTATTACTTTAGCACCTAGCTTACCCTTCTTTAGTCTATCCATCTCAAATACAATGGTTTATCATGTAAATTATCTATTCAACTTTAATCTATAATATTATTATTGATGCTTAGACAGGAGATAATGTCATATTAAGTTAATTACAGTGCGTTGCGTCCAAATTTTGTGATAATATTATAAAATGTTGAACATGCAATTACTGTTTTTAAATTTTGTTATGTATTTTTGTGTTGATTTTTACGAAATTTAAGTATACGTAGATTTATTTTTCAATAGTTTAGTTGGGAAAATAATGCTTGTTTGATATATATTTCAAATTGACCTTTTTGATAAATGATCGTAAGAGAATCTACCTTAGCGTGTTACTTACTGATATTCACTGGGTTAGGTTGTTTGATAATTTAATTTGAATTAATATAATCTAATTACATTCAATTAGATTTTATTTATAATTAAATTTAATATAAACTGATTCATTTTATATAAATTGGGAGATGGGTTTAGTCTAAATGATTTAGTATTCATTTTTATATCCGTGTTATTAACAAATTGTATTACGATTTTTTCAAAATTATAATTAGGATAAAATTACTGTGATCTTACTAATTAATTCATTTGAGGTCTTGAATTATTTTTTTGTAAAAATTGTATTAAGGTTTAATTACATTAATAGTTAAAAAATACAATTTAAAAAATAATAATAGTTAAAAAAATTGTATTAAGGTTTAATTACATTAATAGTTAAAAATTACAATATAATAATAGTAATAATAATGTTTGGTGGCATGGGTTTCAGTCACTTCGAGCACCTGCACAATTTCTAATACCATTCGGTAACTATTCTTTTAATTCTTATTTTCATTCTACCATCTAAAGGTGTATCTGTCAAAGTTTCTCAGATGTTTATGTCACTAAATTGTCCTTACTAGAATTCTGAGTAAGAGTATTAAATGTAACAACACAGCTCTTACCTTTGACTTATATTTATAGTTTTTTACATTGGTTTGAGATCAGTAAAACCTTAATCTTGTTCAATCTCAATCCAAAACCTCTAATTATCATTTACGTTAATCCTTGTAGAAAAATTTGTCTATCGACTGAAACCAGACGTTCCATCCTTGGTCGTCCGGTCTTGTATGAATCTGCCCTATTTACTCAGTGTAGCTACTTCTTGTCATAATGTTGTCCAGCTTACTTGGTGCGGGGTGCCATATATGATCATCCGGGCATACGCTACAAATAATAATAATAATAACTTGAATAAAAAATAAGTATCAAAAATAATAAACCTCGAAAAAAAAGTATTTACAAGCTAAGATGATAACAATTGACAACCATAAACTCACACTCGGATATTGCCACAACTATGACTTATCTCAATGAGTACACATGTAGGTAGGCGCCGTCAGACCAATCCTCTCTTTTCTTTATTAATTGGTTGCTTGTTTCGGAAATTCCTACGTATTTATGTGGTAGTCACTACGAGTGTAGTTAATTAGCATCTAAGTGCAGAAATTCCTTGGTTTTTATGTGTTACTGGTACGCAGTCACATTCATACGAAAGACAAAAAAAAAAGCTCGTGATTTCAACTACCAATTCTAGAATCTTTAATTGTTTCTGTGAACAAACTAATGTAGCAAAAACAAGCTCTCAAATCTACAAAAGCCCTAAATATAGAAGCAACAATATGTATCATTCTCTATGTACAACAGGTAAAAGAGGCTCATAATAGAAACAACATGGAAAAAGTTCCTATGATGTTATAATGCGTTAATTTCATACGCAGTTGTTGAAAGTGCCCAAGTTATTGAATCTGAATGAGAGATCCCCAACCGTGTCTCTCCCAAGCTGCACTGAGAGGGATCCATCACCACTGACACCGCCACCTGCATCAGAAATTTGGTTTTCATTTGGCAATGGCAACACTGAGGTAGACATGTTACTCAATCTTGTACTTGCTACACTTGATGAGGCCAATGTTCCGTCCCAAAGGAAGACGTGAAGGAGAATAGGAACTTTGGTGTGTCTATGCAAGGAGAGTTTCTGGCTCAACGAAACAGTGTCAAAACACCTAATGGCTCCTGTTGAAGACACCATCCATGGAAGGACCCTCTGATTTGAAATCCTAGACACTACCAGCAACCTCGATGTATCTGTTGCTGCTTTATAAAGATTGCTCAGTCCTGAACGCGTGGCAGGTACATTTTCTTTGCCCTCATCAGTAACTGTTGAGATGAAAATAAAACCCTGTTGATCACATACAAAAGTATTATTATCAATCTGTTTAACTATACGAGCTCTTGGTATATTTATCGAAAGATAGATACCTCTTCTGTTCGACTAATGCCAAAGCCAAGCTTTGTGTCATCCTCTTTTAGTTTTATCTCAATTGTGAACTCTCCTCCAATTGGAGCATACCAGAGCCGAACTGCTCTAACAACACCAATGTCCACTCCATGATAATCCTCAAAGCCATAAAGACTTACATTTGCAAGGTTAGATAAGTCAGATAATGACCCTGCATTTACGGTGGAAGAAGCTGTCTCTCCAGATATCTGTCACAAAAATCAGAGAAACAACAGTTACTTTACCACAACCGAATGCACCTTGTTGCAACGAGGGATTTGATCGTTTACCTTAGTAAGTAGGGACTCGGTTTGGACGTTCATAAAGACAATAGGGACCCCTGAGGCTTGAGCTGCATTCAACCACGTATTAGCCCTGGCTAGCGTGTCTTCTACATCGTTGTAGCGAAAAGCTATTCGATCTGAAACTTTGGGAAGAAGTAATATGGAAAGAAAATTGCTAGAAGTGGGAACTGACAGCAACTCCTGCATCTTCCTCTCCCATGGATACGAAACATATCCATCTTGTAACCGTGTCCTGGTTAGTGCATTTACCATTCTGGTGTTCCTCGAAGCTGCAAAGTGTTGGAAGACTTAGTTCACAGATTAAATTGATGTTGAATGTCTCAGCTAAAGGTAATATTAGATGTAAGATTCCAGAGGAAGTGATTGAAAATATGTCTATTAGTGATAATGAGACGCATGATTAAAGAGGAGCTCCAACACTATAAAGTTTTACAACTACAACTAAGTGGTATCGAATCGTATGAAAATATTGTTTGCCAAAAAGAATCCGTAAACAACAATAAATACAGTTTTTATTTTACTCGGATCTTTAAACTGGTTCTACATGTGAAAAATCCGGGTTTTAAAATGATCTATTACGAAAATGATAATGGCGTTATCATTGACAGAAGAACGTTATGTCTGTCACGCAACTTGGTGCCTAAATCTAGCAAAAGTTGTAGCTTTCAGATTAGAAGTCAATGCCTCAAATATCTTAAATGGATATTCACTCCACCGAACATGTCCTTCCAAAACGCAGTTAATACAAAAGCCAAAAGGCATAGATCTGTGTGATGAAAGGGGCAAGAGTGGCCACTTACATTGGTGCCAAATTGTAAACAGCAGTAACTATTGATCAGTTTCGTTTCTCTATGTAAAGAAAGATACCAACTTCTTACCACCAGACCAAAATTTTTACCATGAGTGACTGCCGGCATTAACAGAATATGACAATAACACCGTACACCCTCTCTCTCCTATCATTTTTTTGTCCTTAATACATTAAATAACAAATCCATCACTACCAGAACACAGTACACGAATAAATGAACCCATCTACCTATTCTTCATCATCCATTCAATTGAACCTGGGAACAAACACCTAACTTAATTTTCCATTCATTCAATTTTTTAAAGATTGTAGTTTTAACTGGTGGCAATTTTCAGCATTAACCGAAAAACAACTTAGGATTAACCGAATTCAATCTCGGAGCATGTCGTGAGTAACTAAGAGAAGGAGAAACAAATGATAAAAAAAGGTGAACGAAAAGGGTACCTTGGAGTTGGAAACACTCGGATTCAGTTCGATCAAGGAAGCCAACGACGTAGTTAGGGTCGGTGATGGAACGGAGAACGTAGTGCTTCTTCCCGGAGGAATCATTGGGAACGATACAGGCCTGCAACTCGGCGAAGTCGTGGGGTCCACGTCGAACTCGAACGAGGATGGAGGTTTCTTTCTTCTTGTAAGAGTCTTGGAGGATTTTGTTGACGGCGGTTTTGCCGTTTTTGAAGGGCGATTTGAAGCGGATAAGGGCGTTGGGGGAGTCTCCGATTCGAAGCTCTTCGACGATATCACCGGTTTGAAGCATGTCACCGGTCCATTCGTCGGCTTTGGAACTTCCCCTCAAACACTCTATGGATAACACTTTGGTGTCTCTGTTAGGTGAGTCTGAACTGCTCTGAGATAACCGATCCATGGTCATGTTGCGTGTGATTATCACTTTCTTTTCTTCTTTATGTTGTTCGCTGCATCTGTGTATGTTTGTATGTTCCTATGATCACACACAACAACCCACTTTGTGAGGAAGAAGAAAGAAGCTCGTGTTTTTGACAGAAACAACCTTTATATTGCAGAAAGGGTTTCAGATTCTGGTGCTGTTGTTGTCGTTTATGTGTGCTGTGTCAATTAATAATCCTGGTACTTGATTGTGAAGAAACCAAACGTTGAAAAACTAGGAGACGTGGAATAGTACTCCATCCATCCTTCTTCAACAATGGCTTTTTTAAGTAATTTTTTTATAAATACTATAAGAATAATTAATATACTATAATTTACGTTAAAAATATAAGGAAAAAAAAAACTTAAGACACTTTCTTTATTTTGTATTAATTGGATGTTTTTAATTGATATATTATACATAGAAAGTGAATTTTTTATTTTTTTGGTGACTGAAAGTTGAATGAAAGAATGATATTCATGAGATGAAAAGTCAAAGGAAATTCTGGTTGGTTAGTATATGTGAACGCGTGTTTGCAGATTCTTTATATTTGGCCTTAAAATATTCTTAATTTTGAGTTTCATGTAACTATTTTTTAACGTGTACAGTCTAAGTTATATTTTTTATCCAATTTTATTGACTAATTAATTGTGACAGTTTGAAATATATTTCTCATTTAATATTCACTTTCACACAGACTTTCTTTTTCAATTGTTTTTCAGTGTGTATATGGATTATGGGGTTAAAGCAACCAGTATAAGAAAATAATTAATTAGTTAATAACTTATTTTGAATTTATAAAATTATATTTTTCATTTTAATATGTGAAAAAAAATTAAGAGCTTAAATTAAAAAAAATACTTAAATTGTGCCTTAAGATCAAAATTTATCTTACAATTTTTTATAACTTATTTAACTTTTAAAAATATTTATAAAGATGCATGGATAATAATAGATAAGAAAAATTCAAAACGCAATAAAGATATATATAATAATAAATGTTTAGCTTTCTTTATCTTAGAATAACTTTATATAAAAAATACTCTATTTCTTAATTAATCGAATCATTTTTTTAAACTAATCTAAAGTCGTGTTTAATAAAGATTTTTCTTTTAATGAGAATGAAAAAAAAAAAACGAGAAAGAAAAAAAATGATAGGTGCAACTACTAAAACTTTCTTCTCTTCTTAGCGTTCTATAAAAAACTTATAACATTATTATATTATTGTTGTAATATTATTTTTTACCTACACACTCACAAAACATAACAGTGATGTCATGGATCAATATTTAAATACTATAGTACATTTGACAATTTATGGTAATGGGAAGAATAGTTATTCTTATTACCTCAAATGTGTGAAAATTATATTTCTTATTATAAACATCTAGATGTTAATTTAAATGGTTAAGATGAAGAATATTAATTTAAAAACAAGTTGTAAAAGTTTGAATCTGATCTAATTATTATTCAAGTTAAAATCAAATTGTTACTGGAGTAACTTAAAATAAGAATGTGATCTAATTATTATTCAAGTTAAAATCGAATTGTTATTGGAGTAACTTAAAATAAGAAATGAATAACTGATGTTATTTTAAACTACGAAAATTCTTTATCTGACCATAAACCTTTAAATGGTAACCCCTAAGGTCATAATGATGTATCATCTAATTAGGAATTTTTCTCCCAGGGTTTCCAAAAATACAATATACTATGTTATTTATGATATTGATTCCAATAATATAATTTATTATTTACAATTAGATTTTTGTTCTTGAAAAACTGAATTCCGAATTCCATTTTGATATATTGTTATAAACATAATGAGTTAAAATTTTGTTTTGTGAAAAATAAATTATAACCATTTTTCAATTTTTTAAAAATATTAAAATAATTAAAAATAAATAAATTTAAAATATAATAATAAAAGTAAAGTTTAACTAACAAATTTATATATGTGGAGTCCTTGATAAATTTCTGTAATAGGCTGAGTGTTTAAAAATTTTATAATCTTCAATTGAATCTTATAATCTAACTTGTATATTGGGGAGTATGACTTTTTGAAAAATTGGAAAGAATTTTTTGTAATTCAAAGTTATACAATATAATTAATGTCAGAAGTTTGAAATTACGTGTGTTATGGGAAGGAGTAGATACTTAAAATAAAGAGATAAGTGTTTCATGAGTATATAAATAGAAAATCTAAAACAAAGATGACTTCATTATTTTTACACTCTCTATTTCTATAAAGGATAATGATATTTAGACAACATTTTTTTGACAACATTTGAACATTGATTACGTGTCAATCTGTGATTGGTCAAAAATTACTCCACAATCCATAATAATAATCATAAACATTATTGTGAATAATTTTTGACCAATCACAGATTGACACGTAATCAATGTTCGAATGTTGTCAAAAAAATGTTGTCTAAATATCATTGTCCTTCTATAAAACATAAGTTTTTACATTTTTTTTTCTTTCTCTCTAAATTTTTCTCATTTCACTTCATCTCATTCACAATCAGATTGTGCCTAAGTCATCCTAATGTCAAAAGTTTCAATTCCCACCAGTCAAAGTCTTGTTTATAGTTGGTAAGTCTCAATCTCTTGAGTTATTGTGAGATTCCGAAACATCTTGACACATGCAAACCAAGTTTCATGTTGCATGTGTTCATCATCTTATTCTTCCTATTTTTGATCACATTTCTGGTATTTTGGTTGGTCTACTTTCACTAATCGGTGAATTGTAGATTCTTCGGATTTTTGGGTATGTGAGCAAGTTTCTGAAGTTGTTGAGCGTTCGGTTCGGTCAAAGAGGTAAGGGAAACTAGTTAATTTAATTACTTGGTTTATGATGTATGAAAATGTTGTATGATGATTCTACATGCGTGTGAAACTGAATGATGGTGTGTTCTGTATTGTTATTGTGGACTGTTAAATGTTGTACTCATGTTGATTGTGGTTCTGCATGATTCTCGTTTAGTGGCCGAGTGAATTGTGAGGAAGTGTGGTAGGGAAAATGGGGAAATTATGTCCGATGTGAATTTGGTCTGTATGGCGAATCTGGGTAAGTTGTTTAAGAACTGTTAGAACCCTTAAGTCACTTAAAAATGTACCAAAAGTAGGAAATCTGATTTTCGGTCATTGAGTTCATGATTCCGCAGAATTGACCCTCTGATCTAAGATGAAACTCTCTCAAAGATGTTAGGAAGGGTTAGATGATCATAGTTAAGTGTATAAGTTCGTATGATTTAAGTTTGGAGGATTATAAGTTGGGAAAAATGTTTAGTTTTGGTAAAATCTAAGAGTGTTCATAATTCTATAGAATTATGCAGAAAGTTGAGCGTTCGCTATTGACCGCTTGACCGGTACTCCGTCATTAACCAGGTTCGCTCTCTTTAGAGTCTCACCCATTCACGACCGTTCGGTCTTAAGTGTGTAGTATGTCTCAGTAGTCCTCGGTCTACACTAGTACTCAGTTTGTATTGTGTTCAGTCTTAACTGTGTTCAGTCCCTCATGGACCTTATCTGTTAATGACCATTCGGTCATTCTTCAGTGATCGGTCTTAATAGAATATTTTGTCAAAGTTCAGAAGTGTTCGGTCTTGGGTGGGTGGTTGGTATTGGTAGTGTTCGGCCTTGTACTAATGCTCGACTTTCTACTAATATTCGGCCTACTTTAGTATTTGGTTTCTTTGTAGTATTTTGTCTCTCTTCCAGCGGTCAGTCTTTGATAGTGTTCGACCATTGCTTCGTTTTTACCTGTCATGGACCGTTCGGTCCTATTATTTGGGTAGTGTGAAACTGTTCGGTCTACAATGTAAATCAGAGTGTTCGATCTTGCATGTGGTTGCCATTATCGTTTGATAACTTGTTTGATTCAGTAATATGAACATTCTATGTATAAGTAATGAGTATACGTTATCATAAAGTATAATGTTTCAACTTGTATGAAAGAGAATTCCAAGGAGGAATGTCTTGATGAATGGTTATTAAGGTGGTGGTAAAGTTTGAATATGGGCAACGAAATCCACAACGTTCATCATGGCATTTTGATGATTACCAATTCTCAAGTAGAGATAGGTAAGTCATGTCATGAGGATAACAGAAGGCCCTAGCCTAGGGGGGTCCTACGGTGAGTGATAACGGGCTAACCTCGTGCGACAGTTGATGGGTTTCCAGTTACTACACTCACGAGTGCACGAACGACCAAAGCTACATATTCATACTTGTTCAGACGGTCAAAGTAGAGTGGTCAATCTAAATGTGCTTATATGTTTGATGCATGTATATGAGTGTATTTTATGTTTGTTTGAATTGTATGATCACATGATTATTAAATTACACTAGCTTACTCTTCTTTTTTGTTTTGCCATGTTTACTCGTTTGGTTTACCCTTTGCAGTGATCATCTTATGGGTATGAGTAGAGAGTGAAGATGTCTTGGTGGAGCAAGCTCTGGAAGGAGAGGATCCACCAGTTTAATATGAAATTGTTCGATATTATACATAGTTTTTGGTAGTACAAGATCTTGTATAAAGTTTTATTTTTTTAATTATTTTTGGATAACTGTATTGTTAAATACTCTACCACCTTGTGGATAACTAATCTATCATATCATTTCATGTGATAATTCTATTATGTATTTTACACTATATTACAATTAACATAAAAAAAATCATTTTTTAAAGTGATTGAACGTTATTGTTTAACATAAAACGCACCCACGCACACACACTTATTGTGTTTTTCTTGGCTTGTTTCACAATTGAATTTTGTTTACTAATCTTTCCATTTTCATTTATGAGTGTAACTGTTCATTAGAAAACTCAAATATGGATTTGCAATCAATGTCCCTTTTGTTTTGTTTGTAAAAATATGTTGGTAAAAGTTTGAGTTTTATTTTTACTTTCATGACTTTTAAAACCGAAATTGACCATCTGTTCTCACTCTGTTTCATTTCTACTACCAATTAAGCAAGTTACATTAAGTATTTCTTAACTTGTTTTTGTATAAAATGTTGCATATCAAATGAAGAATATTTGATAAAGTTGAAGAAGAATCGGTGAACATATAAGCCAAACATAAAAAAGAAGTTAAATCACGGTTAAAGAAGATCAACTTGAACATATTCAACAATATCCAATTTTAAATGGTACCTGGTCATTTTTTATTTTTTATTTTTTGTGTGGCCTATCCTATTTTCTAAATTTGGCTTCCATGTGCATAAATTCTCTTTCTATTCATTGACTGTAGTTTTTTTTACGTCAGATACTATCTTCGTCGTTCATTTTTCATGCAACGTATAAATTTACATGTCTTGGAAATAATTGACATCAAAGAGTTTTAATGTATTAATATATAAGTATGACTTTTATATTTTGTTGTAGTGCTTCAAGCATAATTTATTCATCCGGGTAGTTTTATTTTTTTTAATAAATATTTATTGTAAAATGTTTATTTAAAAAAATTTAACGCTTTAACTTATATTAACCTTACATATAGTTTTCATAATTTATTTGTATTTGATTACTCATTTTTAACGTTTTGAAGAATGACATTGCATAAATCTAAAATATATTGTGTTTAAGAGGTCAGTAGATTACCTGTTATGGTTCAAAAGGGTTCTTAAAGTATGAGTTATATATCACCCATTCATAATGTGTAATTTGTATATGAAATTAAATTAATTATATACGTGTTGTGAAAACTAGTATGTTCCTTGACCTAGTTAACACAACATGTCAATAATAACTTATTAGACTTTTGGGTCAGTATTTGACTTTGCTTATCTAATTACAACTAGAAATAATATAATTAATCAAGCCTTCTCCACTAGTTATTTATAATATGTCAAGTATATAAAAAATAAAAATAAAATTATGAGGGACCAAATAATCCTATGTTAATACAATAAGTCAGAATTGAAAGTCAATGAAATATTCTATCATTTCACCTTCTATGTATGCAATCGGAGACACGTTATTAAAAACATTAATTACCAACTAGAATTTCTATCGAACTATAAAATGAAATCAGAAATGATGGGTGCAGGAAGAATTTTGATGGGTGTAGGAAGTAACAGCTACAAACTGATCTCTCCTAGCCCATTATCCTTCCCTTTTTGTTTTTTTTAAATGAATTACTAGATTGAACAATGTTGTTTCTTCTTTTCTTTTTGAATGTCTGTTATTTCTAACTGCACTCCATACTAACAGAAAAAGTTCAAAGTATTTTTTGTTATAGCATCTGCTTCTTTATTCAACTAAGAAAGGAGGGAAAAAAACTCATTTTAGAAGTCACCGTTTATGTTATAAAAAGCTTATTTTAAAAAAGATTATTCCAGAAACCCTGTTCTGAAAATCATGTTCCAAAATTTCAAAAAATTGATATGGAAAATAGACAATCCTAAAGTTACTTTTATGAAGGATGAAATAATCATATTAAAATAGTAGTTCAAACGGACCCATCAATTTTGTCATTCATAAACCCAAGTCCAATAAGATTCAGAATTACTAGTAAATGCCATTAGCGAGATGAAGTGTGAAAATAATTATTAAATTATATTTCTCTTATTTATTATTTCTCTTATTTTCTTTTTATTTATAGCCAAAGTCAGGAGTTTTCAGAAAACTTGTTACGTTAGAAATAGTCCTGGAGTAGTAAATTTTGAATGATGTGGTTCAGAGTATATAAGGTCAACAAAATGCCTATCAATATATTTTCCTTTTTATTTCCTTTATTTATTTAACCCCATCTAAACAAAATTAAAAATATATGATAAAAGTGTATAGCATTTTTCTTTTTCTACTTATTTCTCCACCTCCTCTTTATTCAAAATCTTTAATAGTGGTGTTTACAACATTTTTTTTTTCCTTTTAAGTCATTTTAAATCCTTAAGTGAGCTTGACTTTTTGTTAAGAAGAATTTTGGTACAAAAATTTATTTGAGTCGATTATCAAGATTAACCATAAGTTTTGATGTTATTGATGAGTTTTTCATTGGAAGATTGTTGAGAAGATACATCATCATTGATACACGAGCTTAATTCACACATAAGAGATTGACACCACATTCAATCCAAAACCTTAAAGTAATGAGTTGATGGATCTTATTCCTTATATGGTATCAAACTTTTTCATTTTTATCCAATTTGAGAGTTAGACTCACATTTGAAATAACAACAATCTTCTTTTAAAGTGAGTTCTTTCACATTAGCACTTTTACTTCAAGCTAACCATAATATTACTTCTTATTTGTACTACCGCTTATATTCACACTTAGATTCCCAACAATATCCCTTTTAAGTGTGAGTCCCTTCGCATGTACCCCTTACTTGTATCCTCGTTTATCTCAATGGATCATGTTTGCTTAATCCTCCATCAAAAAGAATTTCGATACCAAAAATCGTTTTAGCCAATCACTAAGATGTCAACTCTGATACTACCAATGAATATTCTAAGAGAAGATCTATAAAAAGACACAATACCAATAAAACATAAGTTAAATACAATCATAAAAGTTTGACACTACTTTTATTCTAAAATATTAAGACAATAAATTTCGTTTTGTCATATAACGTTTGACTTTCTCTTTTTTTACTTGATACATATTTAGATTCACTTCAATTATTAACTATATTAAATAATGATTTATTTGATTACATAAAAGATTAAAATTAAAGAGTACATTGAACATCCATATTTGTTTTCCCCTCTCATAATTAAATCAATGGTTAGTTGTGTTATTCTTTAAACAAATAATTTTAAGCTTAGTCAGATGTTAAGTTGGTGGTTAATTTGAATATTTTTAATTGAACTTCTAAAGTTGTTTTATTTTATTTATTAAACATGCAATAACAAATGGACTATATACTTATCATAGTTATGCCTCATCGATAACTTTTACAAATACAACAATTAAAGAAGTGTCTTCCATCATTATCATTAATGAGATGATATTATTATCTAACACGTTTTAATGAAAAAATAAAAGTGACTCATTGAGTTACATTAGCAGTAATATTATTTCATATTACTATAACGAACTCAAATTTCTTAATATTTGAAAAGAAGTAAGCAATATAGCAATGTAAAAAATCACCCGCGTCACCAACCAAGACAAAAGTTAAACAATGTGAACTTAATTAAAAATATACTTATAAATAAATTTTTTTAAAAATATTAAAATATATGATTAACTTAACTTTATAATTAATTTAGCTATACCCAACCGTAAAATTTTACTATAGTGAGATAGAATAAAGAAAAAGATGTTATTTGGGAGAATTAAACTAAGCAGAAAAAAGAGATACATCCTAATAAATTATCGTGAAAAGGCAGTATATTTTTAAGGATAATATATTTTAACAACACTTTTTGATAATTTTTTTAACAATAAAACACATATCATTATTTTATTGATCTGTTTAATTTATTCTAAAAATTTATTTAAAACGGATCAATCACAAACTGTCACATATAAGTTGTTAAAAAAAATATTATTAAAGAGATATTTTCCTATATTTAAATAACCTTTTTCTTGGCATGTGAGTTATCTTTATCTATATCTTCCTTTTTGATTTTATGGGTTTAGAAAAGTGAAAAAAAAATGGTTTATTTATTTATTGCTTGGTAATAAGTGTTTCTCTCCCTGTATTTATTTCGATACGAGTAGGAAACAAAAAGGTGAAAGAGACGAATAAATAATGCACGTAACGTAGCTATAGCTGGTGGCAGGAGAGGTCCCTACTGCCACCAAAAGTTGAAAGAGTCCCACATCGTCTTCCATTCTCCCACTCTCAATCCGTGACCCTCACTTCCTCCCAATCCCATTTCTTTTTTCACCTTTTTTCCTTTCCATTTTTAGCGCCATCCATTCTTTTTTTAGTAACAATGTAATGATATATTTTTACATTCATTTTACATAAAATTATTAATATTTTTTTAAAAAATAAAAAATAAGTGTAAAAATTTTAAATATGTAATTTCTTTTTCCTACTTTCTCCTCTTCGTTGTTCTGAACTAACTACCACTCTCTCTACCTTCCAAAACAATCCACACACTTACTTAACGTTTAGGGCAACATCTACTTTGTGACATCATTTATGACATGCCCTTCACTAAAATCCCCCATTAAAGATCCTGACTCATCAATCCATTCTCTACACCTCTGTCATATCCATGTGCTCTTTCACTCTCAAAAGGCCCTAACCCATTCACTACCTTTCTATGCTCATCTATACCACAATCTTATAAAGATATTCCTTCATAAGATAATTTTCACTATTTCAAAAAATCTTTTATCAAGAAAAATATATTAATATAAATTTTATTTTATTTAATACGAGACTTTATTTGTATCCCAATAAACATAAAACCAGACCAAAACATTGGTTTTCGTTTTTCAATTGCAAAACCCATATTATTGGAGAAAAAATAAAGGGCAAAATATGAAAATAAAAAGTAAAACACAGACTGGTGATACTGATACAGGTTTATATATAACCAACAAAACGATGTCGGCTTCGGTCCCCCCATGTTTCCCATGTCATTCAATGTGGACTCAATCAATCCCATACATAACATAACATCCCCTTTTAACGTTATTGACGAACCAAGTTGCAAAAATGCAAATTTCCAATTTCCACCCGGGTCCCCCTAAGATTAAAGGCATATAGACTATATCAGAAAAAAATTATACACCATGCTTTGAATATGTGGCACCCAATATTTATCATAAAGTCAACTTTTATAAACGTAATTTTGCCACCACTCCTAAAGAACCAACCGCTGAAGAAATGTTGTGGCTACATATGATTATCGGAAAGCTGCACTGGTTTCCAGACCAAATTATTACTAAGCTGTATGTACACGGAATGACGCGGGTATCTCCTTCTTTTTCCGTTATTGCTGCTGCTGCTGCTGATTGTGTGAACACGTACACTTATCGCGATTTTCTGAAAGAGTCTAACCAAGTATACACAAACATATATACAAAATGAGTACCTGAACGTCTGTATATAATGTTTATTTATGAGTTTTGGTGTTTTCTCAAAGTGGTAAATGGTTTTTTCTGTTTTTGTTTCAGACATAGGAGTGATAGAGGTTGGTTTGTAACATACCTCAACTTGCTTTTGAAGGTCTTTAATGTACTCAATAGCCAAGTCCAACATGTCTGCCGTGTTTGTTTGCTGCAGATAGATAGAGGAAAACAACATTGGTATATGCGTCCTCCACCACTCACACATAAAAGGTGACTCGTGTGACTGTGTGCAACAAGTCAAAATGTTACCTTATCCATGTTCGGGACGAGATCTTGCAGTTTCCTCATTCTCTCACTAATTTTAGTTCTTCTAACCTGAAGGGCAGTTCACACAGATTACTATTTGAAACTTGTCCAATTATGCCTAGGCATATGCAATCAAACCCAAACTTAACAATGTAAACTGTTTGGTCCTTTCCGTGTCATGAAATATTATTCAGCAAAAGTTTCGGCTGCCTGTTTTAGAATTAAGAACCCAAGTACAACTGAAGAAGAAAAGGAAATAATTTGGGATCTGGAAGCTTGAGTAGCAACACTGTCTTGTTACAAGAGAGAAAACATTGATGAAATGGAACCAACACAAATCATGGTGGGTCCTATTATCATGTCTTGTATCTTTCTTTCTTTATATATATATTAAACAAATAATCACTCCCAAAGAATTTTCAAAAACAGGCAAGCATTTTTCCAAAAACATGCATAACACCAGAGGACTTAATCCAATAATTTGGCTAGAACTAGAACCAAACCATACATACCCTTTCTGCAATGCTTCTTGGGTGAGTGGCACAACCTCGTTTCGCACGAATTTTGCAAGGAACAGAATCTGAGAGCTGTAGAAACTTCTCAATGGCTGCCATTTCTGCCGAAGTATTTGGCAAACTCAATTGATGAGCCAAAGCAGTGGAAGGTTGGCCTCCTGCTTCGTTCTGATCAATGCAACAAAACAGACATCAGTGACATTACAATTCAAAACTACACACCATATATTACCACGATCCGATGGTACATACCTGACTTTCGGGTAGGTTTAAACCAGAAAATGGTTTTACATCTTCTTCTCTGTGTCTCTTCAGACCTGTCATATTGTCAGACATGATTACAGAATCATCCCATGAACCAACGGGGAAACCAGGGATGAATTCATTGCCCTGGCTTTCAGCAAACCCTTCATTTTCTGCATTATTCTGTGTATTGTTTTTGTTTCCAATTTCAGCCCTTGATGACATTAATCCCGAAGAGTAGTTTGGTGCGTTCTTCATCCTTGTTACGGGAGAAAAGTTTGCTTCCTCAGTACTGTTATTAGCAGCTCCCACAGTCCCCATGCCTCTTACAGCAGCATAACCTGTTAATCAATCTAGCACAGCGTCATTATGACAACCTATTCATGGAGTTAGAAAATGAAGATTGTAATAAATATGAGAAAGCCTAAACCAGGAAATATCGATCACTGTACCCATGTTTAGCTCAACCAACCTCTTTACAAAATGATGACATTCCCACCAAATTCTACCGAGACCATATTCAAGGATTTAACTCGTTTAAGAAATTCACTTAGAAAATCAATTGACGAGATACCAGAGGAAAAAACATCAAACATAAGTATCTATCATGTTTTTCATTACCCACAAAAAGAATGATATAATTTATTATACACTTGCATTTACTCTCTTTTTTTCTTTTACGTTTTTAAAACTGGATTTTTTTAATAGCTATAATTCCTTTGTTTGATAATCCATCGATTTTTAAAATAGTCAAATTTTTCTTTTTTTTTTTCTCCCGACCTTTTCTATCTGCCAGTTGCTCTGGCAGCAAAATGTGTCCAAAACAACAAATTTGAAGGTATTTACACCTGAACTGCCAAGGAGTGATGTAATTTTTTTCCCAGAAGATTTTTCTCCCTTACGCGAACATGGGAAGATTTAAAAAATAAATAAAAGAAAAGAAAACCGGGTTGGAAACACACAATAAAATCTCGAGGAAAAAAAAGGTTCCATTTTCTTTAAAAAGGAAAGGAAAAAGAGGTGAAATGAAATAAATAAATAAATAGCAAAAAAGGAAGGAAAAGAAATCGGACATACCACTTTCAATGTTAATGTTTGAAAACAATCCAGCAGGTGAGCTACCATGTCTGATAAGATTTGAAGCACTTCTACGACCGGTCTCAATCTGGTTTGGCAAAGGTGGTCGTCCAATGTTCTGGTAAAAATTCTGAGGAGCAGAAGAGCCATAATTATTGATATTAGTTTGCTGCTGCTGCTGTTGATGTTGTTGTTGGAGAACAAGAGGCTCATTATTGATGGGTGGTAAAGGCATATCCTTAGGTTGTTGATTAACCTCTTCTTTAACAGCAACGACGGTTGAGGGATTTTGAGTAGGAAGCGCATCCTCTGCATCAGCAGCAGCAGCATCGGCATCAGCATCGCCCCCACCAAGACTATTCACAAAGCGCGTCAACATTCGTTCTGTTTCGGGGCTAGAGGGTCGATTGAAAACGTGCTCGTAGAACTCACGGTCGATGATGCTCGAAAAATAAGAACTCGGAGCCGATCGATACCGTGTCAGCCCTGAATTCGTCGGCTGCTGGTGGTGATCCAAAAACATGGGAGGGTGCTGCTGAAGATCTGACTCCATTACCCTCTTAACTTCTCAATCCACACGTGCCCCCAATCACAACCAAACCTTCCTTTTCCCCTTAGACTTTCTTCTAACTTGTATCCACTCTCATCAGATCACGCCAACCTCTTGGAACCTCTATTCCCACAGAAAAATAAAATCTTTGTCCCAGCTTTCAGCAGAGCAATTCTAAAGATCTAAACCCAACAAAGCAAACCACCTCAAACCAAATCTAGAAAGACAATTCAACTCAGAACTCTAATTGGGCTGCCGCAAAATCAGGAACAAGCTAAGAAAAATAAAAAGGAAATAACATGAGCTGTAGTTTCTACTTTCTATCTATCACTCTCACACATAACATCGAAAGTCATAGAAACTAACGGTAACTGGTTTTTCTGTTCCTGAAAGTGAAAATAACAAGTCAGCTCACGGGGACAAGACAGGCAAAAAAGAGCAAAGGATGAGTTTGGAGAGAAGATGTATGTATACCTGGTGTTGGTGTGTGAGTGTGTGTTGTTTTGGGTGTTTAAGGTTGTATGGAGTGGTGGTGGAGATGGGTGGGAGAAGGTTCAAGAGAAAGAGAAAGGGATTAGAAAAGTAATAGCAATGGATTTAGTTGGTTTGTGAAGAGGTGCAGCCAATGGGAAGTGAACAGAACCAAAAATCCAGCTCTGAGATTTGTGGTGCGTGTTGAGTTGGACTTTTACGAAAATACCCTCAGTTTTTTGGTGAAACCAAAGGGGTGAAGAAGATGGCAGAGGGGGTTCCAAAGGGAGAAAGAACACAAGTTAATCCCATATTTAGAAGTAAAAGGTAGGTTTTTGATAAAATGGGAAATATACGAGGTGAAATGACTTTATTGCCTTCCCTCTCATTCACTTCGTCATCATCATCATCAATGAAATCATTTAACTATCATTTCATTTTCCAGCACAAATATTTCCAACACACATCACACATCCATGGATGGATTTTTTTTTAGTAAAAACTATTTATATAATAACAATCAACACAGATTAAATTTTTAATTCCCTCCTTTGACTTTCTTTTAAAATTTCTTAAGTTGACATCACTTTACTTACCTTTCAAGCATTCAAACATGGATGTCAGGGTTGCAGCAGTTTTGCTCTAGTGTTCAGTAAAAAGGTAAATATTACCACAACCGTGTTCAGTTTAAGGTGTAACAGAAAAAACATTTGGCTTAAGGTTGCTTGTATTTATGTTTAGTAAGAATAATAATTGAGTCACTCAATAAACTACAAATGTTTCTTTTCCAATTATAACTTGCTAAAGTTTTCACACAACAGTTTCATCATTTTCCATTTATAGAAAACATATCTTTTTTCCAATTGTGTGCTTTTTTGTCAACGCCTTCATACCACCTTTTTCAATTTTATTTTCGCCCACACATTTTTTCTTAATTTTCGCCTTCATACCACCTTACTGTTTATACAGAGATAAATAAACACATAATATTAAGGATTTAACTGGATTAAACCAAAAGAATATGAGAATAATTCTAAATCTTATAGTATTTGTAATCCATGCTTACTATATGTAAAATAGAACATTATCTATCAGACATGGATACTCTGATTTGGGTAACGTTGTATGATTCTTTTGGTCCATATCAGTGCCTCTGAATATTCCAATAAAAAATTGATTGTTTTTCTTTTGAAAAACACATAACATGTACCAAAGAACGAATATATACAAATTTGTTGTATATTTTGTTACCATCTGAACCTCCATATTTGATAATCATGTGTTGTTTAATTTAATTTATATGTAATAAATGGTCTTGAAAAGATAACCAAAAAAAGTGTGTTGTCCAGCTAGGGTAACGTAGCATGTGAGGTGGAGGTAGTAATAGTTTAGCTGAGTGGTCGTCACGAATTACATCAGAAAGGAAGGTAAATGAAGTCCATAAAATAAAGACACAATATCTGAGACAAATCTGAATGATTTTAAAAAAATAGATAAGCGCAACAGATGTACTTGGAATATTGGTGTTAGTGGAAGTGGAAGAAAAAGGGAAAATATTTCTCTGTTGTGCATGGGGACCAATGGTTCCACGCGTACGTTCCTGCGCAAAGATGCCTTAATATATTATATCTGTCATCTTTCATTTCTCTTATAAATTATTTCTTATTCTGTAACAACAAACAAAACTTTTTCGAGATAGAGGAAGTTGACCCAACTCAAATTTCCAGTTTTTCTTCTTAACATCACATTCTGTTTTTCATATTATTATGATGAAATTTATATAAATCAGAAATTTACTGAAAAGCTTATTCAATTGTCATAAACTTTAAAATTTAAAATTCATTGAACAGAACAGAGCACGTATGTTATATGTTGTTTTAAACTAATTAAGTCATATTCAGCACGCCTGTCAGACATGACAACAGAGCTATGTTCTTATAATTATTTAGTCCATTACGTAATTGGAATTTAATTGTAGGATTAATGTACAGTTTTTATCTTTAATACTGTTTATTTATTATAATAGTGTTTCTATCAATTTTTTATTTAAAAGTATAAAAACTTAACCACCCTCCTTTTTTGTGGGATACCTTTCAATAATTTAATATCTTTAAATTAAGATGAAGATTATATCAAAATTTAAAATAAACATAAATTTTAACTTCACCTTAAAAATTAAGATTACGTTCAAACTCTGATATATATAGATATGTGGGGTTACTTAAAATAAAAAAATTTAATCACGACAACAACCCTACGGCAAGAAACTCCTGATCAAATGAAAAGAATAAAAAAATTACTCGATCCATTTTACGATAAGCAACAGTACTATATATACATATAAATTGTGTAAAAGCTTTATTATATTACTCTTTAAGTCACTGTTAAATATATATGTTTCATCAGTTTTACTTTTATGCTTTCTATAGAGTCACTTTCATTGTTTAAAACTTTAAATGATCAAATAAAACTTTATACATAATTTATTTTAATTAAGATTTCACACTCAAGTTTTATATATTAATAAAAGTAAATTAATCATATTTTAAGTATTGTAAATTTAAATAAATCATCTCTCAATCAAAGGTAATCAGATATTTTTCATTTTAAATTAAGTTGTACTGAGTATATTAAATTAAATAATGTTACTTGTTATTGTGTAACTAAGCTTCGGGAGAGAACCACTTTATATTGTTAACTGTCTCCAAATGCACCTGTCATACTCTTTTAAACAATAATGTAATAATAATAATATTAGAAAAAAAATTATTTTGTTCTTTAAAATTATTTGGATTAGAAAATAGTTACCCCAAACCAAATTAAAAATAAAATAAAAAAAATAAATGTAAACCCTTTAAATAAAAGTAGATATCGTGTCAAACTTGATTGAGTGCATTTATAAGAATTAAGTTACAAAACCAATCTAGCATTGTTACATAATAATAAATTAAAAAGACATACCAAACATGTAAGACTGAGGGTTGAATTTTCTTTTCCATTTTCTCTTTTGTGTTTTGTCATCTATTTTCTTTCTTAATTTTCCACTTTTATGAATGTATAACTTTTTTTTTCACATTATTTAATTTTGTATAAGTTTGTTTTAAAATATGTTTATTATTAATTTTTCATTTTATATATGAGTATTTTTGAGATTAAAACTGATAAAATATATTTGTGAAGAGCTTAATAGACCCTCCTCATGTTCTAACATATATATAGATAAAGAGATGATACCACAGGGAGATGGAAGGTCAAGAGACTGTCCTAGACTGCTAGGTACAATGATTATAGATAATCCTACACACTACTCCCTACTTTAGTCTTATTGACTACCCTAACATAGGTAGACTTAGTAATTATTCTACCATTAAGATACACACAGCTCACACACACTAACCAATAATTCTAACACTCCCCCTCAAGCTCGAGCATACAAATTGTATGAACCAAGCTTGGAATAGATAAACTTGATTTTGAAACAGATTATTTTTCTTCAAGAGTGTGAGATAGTGTGTTATCACATGTCAATGAACAATTAACAGCAACATGTGAAACTTCAACTTCAAAAGTGGATGATGGAGAGCAATGGTAGACAATGACGGAGAGTAATGGTGGACAATGACAATCTGCAAGGACAAAATCCCTCATCAAGAAAGGATGGGGCCTGCAGTGGCTAAATGCTACAAAACTGCAGGGACGGCCATCTCTGAGACTGATGGGTGATGGGGCCTGTAGTGGCGCTGAAAGCTGCATAGCTACAGGGACAACCATACTTATGTGACTTGAACTCCCCATCTCTGAGACTGATGGGTGATGGGGCCTGTAGTGGCGCTAAAAGCTGCACAGCTACAGGGACAACCATACTTGTGTGGCTTGAACTGCCATACTTAACTTGCAGTGTCTTGGAAACATACTCCCCCTCACTGTGAACGGTGGAAACAGTGAAATTGTTGACTGAAGTTGGAAGCATCACAGTTGCTTTAGGTAAACACATATAAATGAAGTCGACACAACAATAGGCAGCAAACAACAACAAACTGCAAAAATGGATGAAGGTCTGCAGTGGCGAACAGCAACAAACTGCAGAGACTGGATTTCCATCACTAACCGATGGAGAGCCTTCAATGGCTAACAACAATAGACCTGCAAGGACTTACTACCCTGCAGCGGCTTAAACTTTCTCCCCCTCACGGCTGAACAACATGAACGTGAAGGTGGAAGAATGGGTGAGAACCGATCCGTACGAGGGTTTGGACAAATTTGGCACCCATAACTTCAAAAGATTCAAATCAGCGGACGATCTCAAAGAACAACTCCACATGAGTTGTTACAGCACGGCATTTGCAGTGCAAAGAGAGGTTGGAGGTCCAAAATTCTTTGCTGGACAACTCCCAAAATACCAAAATACTTAGCTTTCTATCACCAAAGAAGGACGGACTAAACTTGAGTCCAAGAAGAAAGTAAGCAATCCAAGAAAGAGGTGACGCAATGGCATGATAAGGGCTCTGCTGAATATTACTGTTGAGATTTGAGATCAATATTACTGTTGAGATTTGAGATCCCAACCTTGGACGGGTCTTAACTGACTGTGACGGCAGCGATGGCAGCTGACTGTGGTATCAACAGTGTTAAAGCGGCGGAGGATACTGTTGCTTAAGAATCTAAAACTGGAGAATGAAGAGGAAATGCAGCGCAGTGGAAACATGAGGTGGAACCCATAAGGACTAGTTCCTCTTCTCCTTGCGATTGAGACGGAGTAGTAGGAGCTGGCGCATCAGCGGCTTCAGCAGCGGAGAGCGCTGGACAGCAGCGGATAACACGACGAACGACACCGGACAGGTGCGAAACAACAGTGACAGTGCTGGTGGGCATAGGTGGAGAGAACAGAGATGCTTGAGAGATTAGCTCCCAAAGCGGCGCGGTTCCTGTCCTGGAAGCGAACACCGGAGATGGCGGACAGGGAATCGCAAAAAGGAGATGACGCAAACGAAGATACCAGCAACGGCTGCTATGGAGGTCTGAACAGAGAGAGGAAGGTCCGGCGAGACGACCGGCAGTGGCGCGGTGTGATTCCGACACCGGGACAGCGGCGCGTGAACAGTACGCGTCCAAGAACTGTCGGAGAGAAGAGGCACGTGACGGCGCGTCGAGCGGAGGATGAGGCAGCGACCACCAGGGATGGGTCGCGCTCCTCGAGGCGATCCAGATCTGCGACGGTGGCCGGCGACGGACGGTGTTGCCGGCGACGGACGGTGGCCGGCGACGTACGGAAACCGGCAGCAGTAGCGGCGGTGCACGGCGAAGTAAGGAGCGACGTGGCCTTTCTTGGGTTCTTCGAAGAAGAGAATTCCAATCTCTTTGGTTCAATGCAGCATCTGGGAATGCCAAAAAAATATTGTACCAGTTTCAGCTACTGGTCCTAAAGGAAAAGGAAATGGATTCAAATCCATTCTGAGACAAACTCTGAAAATATGGCTTAATTCTAGGGCAGATTCAGAAGAAGGAGACTTTTAGGAGGGGCCGCCGGCGGCCATGGTGGACGGCCACCGGCGAACAACAATGACAATCGTAAGAAGATCAGAGAACATGCTCTGATACCATCTTGAGATTAAAACTGATAAAATATATTTGTGAAGAGCTTAATAGACCCTCCTCATGTTCTAACATATATATAGATAAAGAGATGATACCACAGGGAGATGGAAGGTCAAGAGACTGTCCTAGACTGCTAGGTACAATGATTATAGATAATCCTACACACTACTCCCTACTTTAGTCTTATTGACTACCCTAACATAGGTAGACTTAGTAATTATTCTACCATTAAGATACACACAGCTCACACACACTAACCAATAATTCTAACACATTTTATATATGAGTATTTTAAATTTTCAGTACTCTGAATTGATAGATATTACTTAACTAGTTTTTGTTTTTATTTACGTTTTGTTGAGTTATCTTTATTAAGTTTTTAAAAAAAGATTCAACTCCTACATTTCCATTTTTGATGGAGTGAGTTAAATGATTAATTTTGAAATTGAAATATTTTTCATAATATTTTATTGGATTTATAATTCACCTAATAAATACGATTTTGTTAAACGAATAATATTTTGTTTAGTAGAAACAATTTTTTTTCCTAACAAATAAAATTTCAGTTAATAATTTCAAATCGAGAACAATAAAATAATATTTTATTCAAATTTGCTTAACAAATTATAACTTTCTCATCAAATTTACCTTGTTTTAAAATTGTATATTATATTTGAGATACACATGTTTTATGTCACCGTGAATGTTTATATATCAAATTATTATATGTGTTAACATGAGATTTACAAGTTTATATTTAAATAAGTAGATGTAAGTGTAGTGTATTAATTGAATGTGATACGTTGATTTGGATTTATTTTATTTGAGACATGTAAGATGATATATTGACTCATTATGTAACTCTATATTAAGTGTATGAGTTTAGCAAATGATGAGAAATTAGAGAGTTCTTCCATTAACGTTATACATGTTCAATTGTAAAATATTTATTTACTTTACCTTATAAATTTGAGGTTTACGTGTGGACCAATATTGTTTATAATTGGTCAACAATGTGTAACATACTTTATACAATTATTAAATAAATGTGTTATTGGTATCTTTGTCTATTTGAATTTGAATTGAAATTTATGAGTAAATACAACTTTAAAATGAAAAAAGAAATCATTCAATCTTTATGTAATATATCATAATTGAATTATATGTAGTAAAATAGTTAGTTTTAGTAAATGTTTGAGAAAAAAGGTATGCAGTAAAAACTAATAATGAAGATTTTTAAGGATTAAAATAATCAATTATGCTAACCCTGTTGTTTTATAGCGCTACCAAACGAGATGAGTCTCAAATCTCTTTCCCACTTCTCTGTCATTCTTGACATTTATGACTCATTTTATCTTTTCTCAAACAATATTTTATTATAATTAATTAATGCTATAACAGTTCAAAGAATAAAACACACATACAATAAAAATAACAACACACGTTTTCAATACATTCCCTAACAAAATTACCAGATAAATTTAAAATATTCAACATACAAATATCTGAACTCTAATGCTGTGTTCTTTTGAATGGATCTGAGAGAGATTATTTGGGAGAGATGATTTGAATGGATTTGAGGGTAATTATTTTTGTTGTTTTTTTGAGTGAATTTGTGAGTAATTGAAAGTGAATTTAGGGTGTGTTTACTTGGGGGTAATTGGGAGAGAGTGATTGAGGGAGAATGATTGAATGGATTTGAGGAGATTTGAAGGTGATTTTTTTTGTGTTTATTTGAGTGGATTTGAAGGTGATTGAGAGTGGATTTGGGGGTGAAGTTTGTGAAAATTAGTGTAGGATTTTATTGATGTGACAGTTTTAAAAAATTTGTTTAATTGATAGAAATTGAAGATTACCAAAATACCCCTAAGTATTAAAGTAATATAAAATGGTATTTGTTAATGTTATATTTAATTGTAAAATGTTTATAAAAAATAAAAAATAAAAATTAATTATTAAAATTAATTTAAAAATCTAAAAAAATTATAATTTAAAAATATGAATTTTTTTTTTCTCCTAAGTGTTTAGGCAGAAGCTTATACTGGCAGTGTCATAAAATTTCATTTCACAAAAACAAAATATATGCATCTCATATATTCTATACAGAAGTGAATGAGAAGGGGAGGGGGGCAGATCGGACTTTTATAATGCCATCCTTCCAAATCGCTTCATCCCAGCGGGTGACGTGTGAATCCCGCGATTCACTTTGATTCCTTCCGCACACTCACCTCCAAACGAACACGATTTTACATTCAATTCTTCGTTCACTATTATGCGTGAATAGTAAATAACCCGGAAGTGAACACAGCATTAGAGGCAAAGTTTGCGAAAATTAGTATAAAACTTGATTGATATGACAATTAAAAAATTTTTGTTTAATTGTTAGAAGATAAAGATTACTAAAATGTCACTAGATATTAAAATAGTATAAAATAATATTTGTTAATGTTATATTTAATTATAAAAATGTTTATAAAGAGTAAAAAATTAAAATTAATTTTAAAAATTTTGAAAAAATTATAATTTAATAAAACAATTCAAATGTCCCGGAAATTATAATTTACTAAAACAATTAATTTTAAATTTCATTTTTTATATATAATTAAAGACAGGAGTTGCTTGCAAATATGTATCTAATGTTACTACAAAACAAAAAGCAATAAATTGTATAATTATTTAGAAAACATTAAAAGTAATAGTGAGTATATTTATAACCTCAGACCAAATAAGTGGATCTTGAAGGGCATGATGATCCAAATTCCCTTTGGTATTTCTTTAAACCACTTAGGGTAAAGATGTTTCTTTAAACCACTTAGGGTAAAGATGAGATTTCAGACTAAATCACTCCAAATCTCACCTATTCAGCGGGTGATCGAAAATGTGGATATTTCGCAAATCTACTTGAATCCATCTTCGCATATCCAGCCAAACAAGCACGTTCCATTTTGTAAATCCGTGCTTTTCATCTCTCGTGTGAACAGTTAATTATCTTAAAGCGAACAGGACCTAAGAGTCAAACTAAAAAAAGAAATCATAAAGAATATAATATTTCTGTCCCCAACCAATGTAACTTGAAAAAGAAATCCTCATTTTATAAACTTAAATTGAATTTAATATAGTTAATCACTTCAAATGTTTGTACAATTTTTTCTGGGATGTAGTTTAGTAACTGCTATTTTAATCATGGTCTTCGCTCTATCGTTCAGAAGTGTACTTGTCAAAAGTTTTCTGATGCTTATATCGGTAAGTTGACCGTACAGGAGTTCATAATAATAGTATTAAATGCACAGTAAATGCTATCACTTATTTCTTACGTTTGACCTATATTTATAGTTTTTGACATAGGCTTGAAATTAGTGAAACCTTAATCTAAGTTCAATCTTAACCTAATACCTCTAATTGCCATTTATCTTAATTATTATAGAAAAACCTGTTTATCAATCATAGCCAAACATCTTTGTTCCTGGCTGCTCAGTCTTGTTTATCGATTCTGTCACATTCATTCACTATTCAGTTGCTTTCTTTCTTCTATGACTGTGTGACTTTTTTGATATGGAGTATTACATATGACTTCCCAAAAACAATATGGTACAATCACATTAATAGAGTGAAAGCATAATATTAATTTTCTAACACTTGATACTTTAACTTAAATATAATAAAAAAGTTATATATCGAACGTATTATCTATGCATCGATTTGAAAATAAGTGTAATTACGTTGTGAAATTGAGAAAAGATAAAAATAAGAGGGAAATTTGACTTCACATGGAGATTTGGTAAGAGATTTGAAAAATAGAATTTAATATAATAGAATGAAGAAATGGTATAAGCATCCCAGAAATTGATGCAGAAGAGGGTGACAAGGCACGTGGTTGTCCATGAAATTGTGGCGTAGTTGTGGCAAAACAGGGAAATACTATGAGACAAGGCTGATTGGGTGTTACAGTATATATAATGTGCTATTGTACTGTAACTTAATCACACCATATCTTTTCACATTGCACACTGCTAAAAGACAAAATCTGTTTGAGTGAGACCGAAAAACCTTTTTCTGGGACGATTACATATAAATATGTCTTTCGGACATTGTTTAAACAAAGTACCAAAACTGTTCTTAAATTTCTCTCTGCATCCATGTGCCACTGTCATCAGGTCAAATAAAACCTCTTTCTTTACTTATTCTTTTAATATCTGTTGTCTATGTTTTATCATTAATCCTGCTGCCAAAAGGTAAAAACAAATATACTTGCTTACACCTCTCTCGTTGCCTCCTGCATTCTGTAATTATTATATTAAACTAAAATCACCATAGAGTGTTAAGATATTTTATGACGTCTTCTATAACAGTTGTTAGTTATTATATATGAATTGTAATTAATAAATAAAAGTTTCATTACATGAATTTTATATAAGGATATAATGGAAAAAAAAGTTTATATATATATATATTTTTCTTATATAAAATTTGTATATAATGGTGTTACTTTTAGGCAAGAGTTTTGCCAAAGATAAATCTATATCTATATATAAAATCTATGTGTAATTATAAACTTTCATTTAATTATTTTATAAGTATATTTTCCGTGATGTATAATTAACCGATAAAAGGATTTGTTGTATTAATGAATAGGAGCACAAAACTAATTTTAATATTTTTTAAGTTTAACTAATGAAAGTCGCTTTTTTCTTTGCTTTTTTGGAGGTAATTTTAATTATTTGTATCGCAGACATTCATTTATTTACCCGGGAAGAAAAAAAGGTGTAATAATAATGAGTGGGACCTTTATTTATTTAGTGATGGAAAATTTGGGATCCGAAAGGACACCCTACCCTACCCTGCGTCATTTTCTTCGCTCCCCATGGTTTCTTCTCGTCGCCAAAGTCTTCTTACAATTACCATAACAGCAAAAATAATAGGAACAAGAACATTCATAATTTAGAAAAAACAATATTTTGTTTGTGGAAAAAAAGTTAGATGTTACAATTAATTTACATTTATTTATTTAATTTAAAACATAATATTTAAATAATATAGATTATATATATATATATATATATATATACTCTAAACTTATACGTGTAATTCATCTTTATATTAAACTTTAATATATCTTTGTTTTCAAATTTTAGAAATAAATAAATATATTTTTTAATTTTTTAGCAAAAAGTATTAAATAATATAAATAATTCTAATATATTTATTACACTTAAATTAAGTAGACTATATATATTTATCATGAATCAAATTATATAAAAATTTGAGATAAAATCAATTTTAATTTTACATCAAAATTTAAGAATTAAAAATATATTTAATTCAATAATATTATATAAATTTTAATTTATAAAGAACTCCATTCATTTACTTCTTTTCACCACTGTTTGTGAAAAAAATGTTTTATGCTGCATCTTATAAGATTTACTAATTTAAACGATTTAACAACTTGAATAACTTTTTCATTTCAGCAATAAAAAATCGGAAACAAATTAAAAGATGTTTTATAATAAATCCTATTTTTAATATTAAGGATATTCTATTCTTCTATTAAAACTCAATACTTACATGAAAATTTAATACAATAAAAAAATGTTTTTTCTTTTACTTTCTCAGATGATTTGGTGTCAAATGTGAGGAGTTGGATGTCTATATGCTATTAGATGTCATAACTCTTTATAGTTTACGTATTTTTATTTACAAAACTGCTATTGGTCCTTTTTAATTTTAGATTCGTTGTAGTTAGACATTAGACATACGATGTTAAATGTTATTTTTCAGAATAGTGTAAAGTGAGAAAAAAAAACAAATTCAAATGAAAAAAAATAAGAATCTGAAATATTATTATTATTATCATTATTTAATTAAACTTTGATGAAAAACAATAAAACAGTAATACAATGTATTAAAGTATATAATAAAAATAACTTTTATAACTTCCAAGAATCAACAAAGTGCATTAAAAAATAACAGCATAAATATTGGTAAAGATAAAAAAATGACAGCATAAATATTGGATAAGACACAAAGATTTTAACGTTAGAGAAATTTTTTTGAAGTAATGATCGATAGGGATAAACTAATCAATCAAATTTTACAAAGATCACACATAAATACAAATAATTAAAATACTAATAGTATAATTTTACTTAAGCTCTTGTACAAAAATGAAAACTCGTTTTTTTGTTACATCTATTATTTTTCTTCTAAAACTCTTTGTTGAGTGATAAAACAAATTTGTAATTTAAATTAAGTGAGATTTAATAAAATAAATATAGTTGATAGACCAACTAAAAATGATTATTAATTATTTGATGAGATAAGTTAACAAGAATATTAAAAAGGTACATCACAATGTGGTGTCATTGAGAGTATACTTTCACAAACTCAAGAGAATTTATTATTATAACTAATGAGATTTTGTAGTGTTGTAACATATGAATAGAACATGATAATCACGAGAAACTATCATGATAGCTGTTAAAGGACATGTTCTCTCGTGTAAACAATTCTACAAATAATTGTTAGATATGAGATCTAATATTTTGATAGGTTGGATTTTTCTTTCACCGTTTAATATTATTCTTATTATTTTTTTAATCTTCTCTTGTGACTGTAATTTAAGATTCTTCAGCCAAAATATAAATATATATTTTTTGAAATTTTTTTATTAAAATATCTGAATTCTATGAATATTACTTTTAGGTGGAAAGATCAGTACTGTTTGAGAATTAATTTCACGATGAGGACTTTCTGCTCTCTGATTTCTGAAAGTGACCCCACACACCATTTATATTCATGAAACCCAACCTAGCTAGCTAACTACAACCTTTATTTATTGCGCCTTTCATTTACATTAATTCACGTTTTAATAAAAAAATTAACACCCAGAAATTTTTACTTGTTAATTTTGTGTCATATTCAATTTATTTTTTTTGTTTCATATATAAAAAATAAATAATCCATTTTTTTTTTTCATGATGGTAGAAAATTAAATGTAAACAAATGAGTTTTTTTTTTCTTAATTATATGTGATTTATAAGAGATTGGAAGATGTTGAAAAATGAAGAAATTAATTTAACCACACAAATTAATGATAAACCATTTTCACTCCTTTATTGAGTAATGACGTTGTTCCAAAGTTTCTGGATTGCTGAATTCCATATATCAATCTTTGTCGTAGTGACTATCTATATAACGGGACCACGATCAATTTATTGGGCTTGTGAGTGGCGTGCATTGTAGGATCCAGCCCATTAAGGGTTATTTGAAAACAACATTTTTTACAAACTTTTTGGATTGTGCTGTTCAATTTTTTTTATATATTTTATTGAACATAATTAATTAATTCTAGTTATTTTATAATTTAAAATAATACTATTATGATTTTGATATATTTTTCCCTTTTTAATTTCTTAATTAATATGACAAGATCATAGTATTCATTTTATCAACGTTATTTTGCTTTTTATTTTATTATTGATGTACGCTTATCCGTCAACTTTTATTTTCGTTAGGAGCAATTGCTTACTAAATTATACAAAATGTTCATAATATTGATAATAAATTAAAAGAAGTAAAGAATTATAATATCTTATTAATGGTTTGTTTGGATTGGATCATTAAATTAAAAGTAAACAAATGCAAAATAAAAAAATGAAAAAAATTAAGTTGAAATTAATATATTTATTTCATTATAACAGGTGAAAATAGACGTGCGTGTTAGTGTATTTATTTTTTTTATTAATAAAAAAAATGATAATAATAATTTTTAGTATTATAATTATGAAATCAAATATAAATATTTTTTACAATTTTATTGTGATAGTTTTTATTTATTTTATGAGTAGTTTTATAATTAAAAATATTTAATTTTTAAAAAAGTCAATTAAAAACTGTTGAATTTAAAGAAATGATAAAATTGATAAATTAATTATTTTGGTTTTAAAAAATACTTAAAAGATAAAAGTGAAAAAAAATGTGAATACCAAATGTATCATCATAAATAGCATAAAACTAATAAAATAAGACATTTCATTATAATATTCAAAATAAAAAATCTACAATCCCAAAAATTATTATTATAGTTATTTTCAAGTATAACAATATTAACTTGAGATACACAAGTATAATTTCAAAGAAATTATAATATAATAAGAAAGACGTCAATCTTTTTAAGATTTTAGGAGAAAAGAAGAACAATCTAATAAGAAGATGACAAAATACATATATCTCATGAGATAGATCAACTTCTCTTCTCTCATATCCTCACACCAGTAAAGGTGATAAGTGCATAAGAGAGGAGATAATTCAAAAGAAAATGTACGTTAACGTACAAAAAAGTTTTCATACAACACAAATAGAAATGTTATCATATATGACTTAATCATAAAAAAAACGGCTTAATACCTCCATTGGTCCTCTTATTTGTCAACTAATCTCATTTTGGTCCTCAAGTTTGCAACAGTCTCAATTTAGTCACAATATTTGAAAATATGAATACATTGTATTCCATCCGTTAAGTGGTAGCAGACGGCGTTAATTTGAGCTGACCTGTATTTTTTTTTTTTATGTTTTAAAATTATTAAATCCACGTGGTGGTGTTCCTTCTTCTTCCCTCAATCAATGATCACTCACTCCTCCGACCATGCCTCCTTTCCACTTCCACCCTCAAACCCTCACTCTAGACACACACATTTTCTCTCGATCGTCCTCTTCGATCCAATGCGTCACTCCGTCCTCGTCTCAACTCTCGGCGTCGCCGCCGTTTGCCTCCACGGTGCTTTTCGTATGCCTGAGGATCTGTTCCTCGACGAGCAGGACGCCTCTCAGACAACCAGATTCCGCTCCTTCCTCGGCGGCCCGGCCGTTGTCGCCATTACTGTTCTAGCCGTGTCTGCGCGAGTTTGAGTGAGGAATCCTTAGATCTGAAACCCGATCTATTGATTTTTGGTGCCTCGAAGCGCCAAGAATGTGGAAATGTAGTGTCTCTCTTACCTGAATCCTCATATCTGATACCCTCTCCAATTTTCCTTCTCTCTTACATGAAGCCATTTGCAATCTGGGTTTGAGAATTGGTTTAGAAACGGAAACAGAGAGAGGAAAAGGCGAGGCTTTGGAAGCGCAGAGTGTGGTGAAGCAGAATCGTAGCATGTTTGGGAGCATAAATAGTCGCTAGAATCAAAAGGGGTTGCGTTAAAATGGGATAAAGATTGAGGTTGTAGTTGTTGGGTTGTGAGTGTGAAGGGAATAAAGAAATAATTGATGACGAGGATTTCGATTAAGAGCCCATAGACAAGTTCGTCATTTGCGCTATGTTTGTTTGGTCTGAATATATTGTTTAAACTGATTGGTGAGGAAGGAATTACGAAATTGGTGTTGGTCAGTGGTGATAAATGTCACATTGGATGCTTAAAGGCTCCTAATTATTGATATTTGGTGGTGCTGCCATTTTATATTGTGTTTTTTTTCATTGTGTTTTCCACTCACTCGTCTGATTCAGAGATGCACACATTATTGGAGATGACTATGGTGGTTGACTATGGTGGTTTACGGAAAATAAATTTTCCAGGAAAAATAAAAATTGTAACGATGACCCTTTGTGTTAATGCAGGTTTTAGTTTAAGAGGAAGAAAGGGTGTGTGTATGGGGAATGAGGGTGGGAATGGAAAGGAAGCATGGTCGAAGGAGTGAGTGATCACTGATTGAGGGAAGAAGAAGGAACACCGCCACATGGATTTAATAATTTTAAAACATAAAAAAAAAAATACAAGGCATCTCAAATTAACGCCGTCTGCTACCACTTAACGGATGGGATACAATGTGTTCATATTTTCAAATATTGTGACTAAATTGAGACTGTTGCAAACTTGAGGACCAAAATGAGATTAGTTGACAAATAAGAGGACTAATGGAGGTATTAAGCCAAAAAAAAACTATATCACTTATGAAGATTTTCATTGGACTTAATTATCTGAATACATTCCTTTGACATTGAGCTTCATTGTAGTCGTGCTCTTGTAATACTATTTATACTTTGCAGAGTCATAACCAAAGAGGTTATCACCTTACTACTTACAAGATTACTTTTTTTCGCGTCGAGGACTTAACCATCTAGTGGTTAAGACCTCTTACAACTCTCACTACATAACTAATTTTCCTATATTTGAGTATGAATAGTTATGTACATATATCTTTTTACTAACTGCCGAAATGTTTATGCATATATTAAAATCATCACCATAAATAATTTCTCTTTGAAATTCTCTTAACATTATCATCATATATGTCCACAACTGTAATCATCACTTCAATTAATAATAAACAACATTACACACATATATCACTTCCATCATCTTGGCATTTGCAAAATCACAAATTAAACATACCATAAAAAACATGAAAATTGAGTTAAACTCTGATTCTTCCGCTCAATGAGAATATCTATCCACCCAGCGAGTAGTGTCTGAAAACACATTTGCCCAAGGATCAAATAGCTCGCCTAAAGAGAACATCATTGGAACTTGCAGACTTAATTTCTCACAAAATTTACCCAATGAGACTTGTCTCACCCAACGACTGTCAAGTCAGTAAGCTTTTTGACCTTGATCTTGCCCAACGAGTATATTATCGCCCAACGACTACCAAGTCAGTGAGTTTATGACTTTGACCTCATCTAACGAATATATTCTCGCTCAGTCAACTATCAAGTAAGTGAGCTCTCCGACTTTGACTTCGTCCAACGAGTATATGCTAGCCTAACGAGTCTGCATAATTATGCAAAACAAAGTTATGTAGATTATGCCATTCAAGCTTGCAAATCAGTCCAACAACAACTACATATGCCAAGACATACCAATCATCACATTATATACAAATCAATTATTTAAATAATCTTAATTTCAATATCAACCATTCAACATAATACATCTCAATACAAATTCACTAAATTCACTAAAGACAAATCAAAACCTTAACTCAACTTCACATGTCATATTTTATCAGACAACTAATTTATACAAACCAACTATCATACAAGCACATCAACAATTACAAGTTATCTATCAATTATAAACAATTGCGATTAGCTTATGCTAAACATTCAAAGAATCCTAAAAACACATCCAGATGCACAGGAAGCCCTTTTTGCCCCTATGAACAACATAAACACGATCATGACACACCATCAGGGTTCTTGATTAATAGAGACTCTCATGGAAGACTTAAGACACTATATGCGAACCGAGATGATCCACATACACAAAAAGAACATACAAACCAAGAAAAAAGACAAAAACTCAACTTATATGAACAAATAAATTGATCACTCTAAATTAAATAGTTCGTTGCAAGGATCAATCTTACGGTCTCAGTTATTTAATCAAATGAGTAGAAAATAATAACCCTTAGAAAGAAATGAGAAAACTTTAGAAAAATGGATAGTAAAGAGATAATATGTTATAAAATAATGAAACTATTTATATTAACATATTTTAATATTAAAATAATAGAATCTCACTATTTTTGAACTATCATCATTTTTAAAATGTTATTTTCTTAATATTTACAAAAAATAATATATATATATATATATATATATTAATAAAATATTTATGATATAATTCATTACTTTAAAATATAATTGATTGTAAAAGTTGTTTGTATTTTGTTCATTAACACACTAATTTTGTTTCATATTATTTTTATTTTTCATTTTAGTTGCTTTTCTTTGTCTTGTTTTAGAAATTTTTTTCTTGCTTTTCCTTATGAGAAAAGGTCTAGTTTTGGTTTTGTTTGGATTTAACGTTTTAGCTATTGCATATTCATTTGTGTGTTGTGTAGGGCTAGTCTTTTTGAATTCTGATGATGGTGACTCCATAAGTACAGAAAAAGGAGCAAATCCTGTTACTAGGAACGTTGCGACAAATTAATTTTCCTTTAAACACGGATCCATAACGAAAAACGCAACGTTACAGGGTTTTGGAACTTTCCTACGTCTTTCACTAATCAAACATGTTGACCAAAATATTGGCTTAAGTGGTGTAGTCTACGTGTTTACTAAATTTTATGTCTTCCTAAAATGTCAACTTGCGTTCTCATTTTCATCATTTATTCATTATCATTAATGTTATTTAAATAACACTGAAATAGATTCTCCAGACAAGGTCTTACGCAAAATTTATAGTCTATACATTATCATCGGAATTTTCTTCAACGGAGTTATTCTTCCTACATCTCACTCAGTTCATCCTGCACCTCCTTTTTCTTTTATAGTTTCTACTGTATCCCTTTTAGAAAATATTTTAGTTTATTTTAGATTTTAAAAAAGGCTGAATATTGAATAATAAAAATCGAAGAACAAATCTTCCTCCTATGCCTGTCATATCTCAAGTTTAAAAGTCCTACACCCCCTTTCTTCATCATTCCTCCTCTTTGCTACACTTCATGTTTAAACACTTCTTTTTTTCTTCTACTCTTCCTCTCCTCTTTCATTTTTCATCATTTCATTTTAAGGTATTTTTGCTGCTGATCTGTTGTAGTGTGAAAGAAATGCTTGATTTTTTGTTTGATCTGGGGATGAGTTCCTTAACTGCACTTGGATTTGTGATGAAGGGTTGTGGGTGGCGGTGGTGCCGCAGTTAGAGATGCGGTTCTTGGGAATCGCACTAGGAGTTGCGGCTGGTGTTCGCCACACCTGGGAGCTTCGATTAAGGGTCGCTGTAGTTAGAAGTGCTTATGAGGGTAGTGCGGCTGTTGGGAATCGCACTTCAAGCTGCGATTTAGGATACTAGCATGTGAAATGCATAGGCTTGGGTTTAAAACACAACACTCCCACCCAGACGCAGATCCACCTGCGATTCGCCGTAACCGCGATTGGAAGGGCGGACAACACGCTAGCCATGCACCCCAACCCAGCCGCATATCCACTTGCGGTAGTCATTAGCCACAGATCCAACACGGCGCAAACAACCAAAACAGTTCTTTCAATTGTAAAAATTAGAGAAGAAGGAAAGACGGCGAAAAAGTGAAGGAAGAAATATTAAAGGTTCGCAGGGTTTGGGTGAGATGCGGAAGGGGGTGTAGGGTTTGCTGTGAGATGCGGAAAAAGAATTTAAATTTTTAAAAAATCTCATAAAGCCTGACAGAAATAGTCTTAGGGAAATAAAAGTACAATTAATATTAAAACAAAATTGGGAGGTGTAGGATGAGATAAGGGAGGAGGTGAGTGAAACACTCTCCTCAACGATACAAAACAAGATAAAAAGCTAATCGAACAATACATATTTGTACACTGAATTCAAAGTTATTGTTTTTCATTAAGTTGGCTTAAGGATAGTGAGTAACTCGTAATTTGATCTTCTACAAACACCACTATTGAATAAATAGTTTCACTGTTTTATTTTATTCAATAAAAATACAACAAATATGAATGTCGTAGAAATAAATAGTTTCAGTGTCTTTTAAAGGAGGTAGTAATACTGCAAAAAATAAAAAAGTTTGAGTTATAGCAAAATTTATATTTTATTTTTTTAAATGTGGTACCTAGAAGAGTTCATATTTTTTACTAAATATTTTGGTATTGTCTTTTGATATTTTAAAATATTTTTTTAATATATTTTAAAATATGAAAATCAATATTATAAATATATTTTGAATTGACAGAAAAATTCAATAGAAATTCCAAATTTTATGTGTTTAGCAGACTGAGCCATTATTAAGAAAACAAATTAAGTTGACTATGCGAAAGGGTTTTGATTCAATTATTGAATTTTTTGATGAGAAAAATGAAGTTGACTAAGGCGAAGAGTGCAGGAGCATGAGCAGGATTTCCCCATTCAATTATTAAATTCTGGTGATGAGCATTGTAGCAGCATTATTTTATTTTGTAATTAAAACTTGGAATAAATAAAAAGTTTTAAGAAAGGAACAGGATCGCGAGATTCAGTAAACAGATCAAGTTGACGTTATAAATACCCATGTCAGGTCGATAACTCTCATGCATGCAGGCATCGCGCATCTCTCAACTTTCTCTTTCCCTCTCTTAACAAACCACAATGCCTGGAATCTGGTTCACGCCGCTAACGCTGCTGTTACTACTCGCATTTTCCCCCGCAGTTCGCTCGTGTTCGCCGTCGGACCTGGCCGCGCTGCTACACTTCAAATCCGCTCTCAATGAATCTCGCAACGGAATATTCAACTCCTGGACCGGCACCGACTGCTGCGGCAACTGGCTCGGCGTCTCCTGCGACCGCGACTCTCGCCGCGTCGCCGAAATCAGCCTCCGCGCCGGTCCAGTCTACACCACGTTCGAGAAGCCTTACCGTCCGGATTACATGTCCGGTTACATATCGCCGGAGATTTGCAAGCTCACTCATCTCTCCACTCTCATCATCAGTGACTGGCAGGGAATCTCCGGCGAGATCCCGCGCTGCATCTCCTCGCTCTCCTTCCTCCGCATCATAGACCTCACCGGAAACCGCATTTCTGGCACTCTCCCAGCCGACATCGGGAAGCTTCGGTATCTGAGCCTCCTGAGTGCCGCCGATAACCTCATCACCGGCGAAATCCCGGCGACATTGACGAGCTTGACCGGTTTGACGCATCTGGACCTTCGTAACAACAAGATCTCCGGGCCCATTCCGCAGAACATGGGCCAGCTTCAGATGTTGAGTCGGGTCTTTTTAAGCGGAAACCAAATAACCGGGCCAATCCCGGGCTCAGTCTGTCATATATACCGTCTGGTGGATCTTGATCTGTCAAATAACCATTTATCCGGGCCGATTCCTGAAAGTTTGGGCCGGATGGCGGTTCTGTCAACGTTGAAGTTGGATAATAACAGGCTTTCGGGAAGCATACCAGGGAGGCTGTTGGGGTCGGGTATTAACGAGCTGAACTTGAGCCACAACAAGTTAGAGGGTATTATACCCGACGCCTTTGGGTCTTCATGCTATTTCACGTCACTGGACTTGTCGTATAATAACCTGAAAGGTCCAATACCGAAATCCATGTCTTCTGCTTCGTACATTGGGTACGTGGACTTTAGCCACAACCACCTCTGCGGCCCAATTCCTAACTCCTACAGTAACACCGATGCCTCCTCCTTCGCTTACAACGATTGCCTCTGTGGAAAGCCACTCAAAGCTTGTTAATTACTGCTATATCAACTTCCCACACTCATTTAACTATGTCACTTTATTTCGTTCTGTAAAATAAAGCAGAAGGCTCCCATGTTTAATCAGAAGTGATTATTAACTCTAATTTTTGATTTCATTTCCGTTTTTGTGTATGGTTTTTAGATTGAAAATATGATGTGATTTGGGGAATTTATTATATTCTGTTATCATGTGTGTGCAAAGCGAATCACGCTGAGCTTGACCATTCTATTGTTATTAATTCTGAACAATGGAATGCAGTTGAATTTAAATGCATGTTGGAAAATTCAATTTGGAGACAGTACACGTGAAACAGCAGCGGTGGTGACATGAATGAATGAATTTAGCTGTTAACATGCATTTTAGAGATTTTCAAAGTTAGTTTTCCAGCTCCTATAGTAGATTAGTTGGTGAAGTAAAGCTTGTTTTTAATTTTTTTTCTTTTAACTATTTTTAAAATCACCTCCAATTTATTTATTTATTTATTATAGAGAGAAGAGAACAAATGGTACAAGATGTGTATTTTAATTGTATATTTAATTTTTCTGATAATATTGCACACATGAAAAGTAACACAAGCATGTGTTCTGATAATAGTGAATTATCTCTGTCTCGCTTAAAATTGATTTCATACTAAAATAAATGCACACGGGAAAATTGAAAAAATATTTAATGTATTTCATTAAATTTTAATATTTGAAATATAATATTATATAATTATCATAACACAACAGATATTAATAATTTATATTATAATATAAATATTCAGGAATTGCGACCACACATAAATATGACTTGTTATAATAAATACTTTTGAATTAATATAAAAATTGTAAAATAAAACAATTTAAGAAAGAAATATTTGAGTGTCTCATCTTAGCAATGTGAGATTATAATTTAAAGGGTATCAACCTCCAATGTTGAAATAAACTGTGTAATACTCATCTCTGAATGAGAGTATCGGCTCCAAAAGAAAGTTCCTGTTTACGCCTTTAGCCACAAAACTGATAGGATTGTATTGGCTGAATCCCTTTTGAGAAACAAAGCTTGTTGCTTCGTTGAACTTAGCATCAGAATCAGATTTGCAACTTAGCTTGACTCCTGCGTTAGAGTTCAAATCACTATACACATAGCAGCCCTTGTCACTCTGTGATTCTAAAGATATGCTTCCATTTCTTCCATCCAATCCTGGTACCACAACAAAAACAGAAGATGCCGTGCCCTTGGAAGAATCTTCAATCACAAGAGGTTTATCTGCTCCTTGGTGAACCACGTTCATTCCAGGAAGATCAAATGGTTCTAACATCACTGATCTATCATTAGCATCTGCTAATGTTGAAAACTTTGAGGAAGATTCTTTTGGGACAAGCCTAAAAGTTGCCTGAACAGCCATATCAGTTCCAGATTTAGGAAACTTCTGCATACCCAGAGATTGGTTTGAATTTGCCAAAACAAAAGTTGAATTTTTGAAGTATTGGGAAAAAGAAACTAGTTCACTATTGTAACTGGCAGGAACAGGGGTAATCCAGTCTGAATTATTAGCCCCAGATTTGAGGTGCCAATCACCACTGAGGCTATGACCGGCAAGAAGATAAGGACCATAAAGAATTGCTTGAGTAGATGCAAATTCAGGTCTGTCATCTGAATTCAGTTCAGAAACACTATCAGTAATAAGACAACTAAATTGCTAGAAATATATGCTCTGACAGAAAAATATCACCACACAGATTATCCTGTGAAGCTACCTTTTATGGCCTCTGTTCTTAGGGTTTGGGGCAACAGAAGGGTCAGGTTGTCATTAGCATTCCACTGTCTTGTGATTGACAGAAAATTTCCTGGAGGCAACAAAATAGAACACTCTCAATGTTTCATTTGTTAATGTTTTAGAAAGTGTTTTGGTAGTACTCATTTTTATTTGGTGGTCTAACATTCTAGCAACTTGTGTGCATGAAATCAGACAAGCAATAGAATCTCTGTTTTAGGATAGTAAAAGATTCACACCTGGAGTTGGAAGAGATAAAGTTTCACCATTTAATATCCCCTTGGCACCATCTAGACTAGTCCAAGTAGGCACTCGAAATTTCAATGTAGTCCAAGTTTTCTGCAGAAGTAAAGCATTATGAAAAGGATTTAACACATTGAAAAATAAAATCATCACAGT
This sequence comes from Vigna radiata var. radiata, assembly GCF_000741045.1. Lineage (NCBI taxonomy): Eukaryota > Viridiplantae > Streptophyta > Magnoliopsida > Fabales > Fabaceae > Vigna > Vigna radiata. Next base: position 4,132,194 of record NC_028352.1, read on the forward strand.
AACAGTGCGAATCATGCCCAGATTACTCTAAAAGGGTATCTAAGGTGAATATTAAGCTGAATGAGAGATGTCACAACCCATAAAACAATTTGACAGTTACCTCAGATGGAGAAAACGTAAATGTCACTCGTAAGTAAGGATCCCATGAAGCAGCTGGAGCAACTGTCTGATTGAGCAAAATTTTTCCAGATTTCCAGTTAAATGAGCTCGATATGTACTGAATGATGTAAAGTGTAGAATTTCCCCCTTCTTCCTCGAAATATATAGAATCTCCCAACTTTGAGAATGATTCAATTGCTAACAAAAAAAAAAATGTAAATTTAGAACAAAAATTGCTATAAGAGTGGTGAAGTTGAAAAAGAATATGAAGCAGTCTTGAAAGTATATAAACAAAACAAAAAAAGATGCACACCCGTTCCATAGCAGCACCAGAAAGAGTCAAACGGTGTTCCCCAACTATGGAAAGTATGAGCCTTGGAAACCCCAGGACCAAGTGGAAGCATGTAAATCATCACTCCAGGATCTGTTCCTCTTTGAATGCTGAGCACTCCATTGGTTAATGCACGCTCATAATAGTCTGCATAAGATACTTCTTTGGTCCATCTAAACAGGTGGCGTGAAACCTGAAATTGTTTACTTGTATTAAGACAACCGAAACAATCACAAATATACACATTTTTAACATCTCAAGCATTTCATAACGAGGTAATACAATGATGAATGGATGGCTGTACCTTTAACATATTATAAGTTGTGCAGGATTCTTCATTCTCTGTTGTTTTTAAGTTGTCTGCTATTCTCTTAGGATTTCTCCTATGAAAAAAATAGGAAAAAGAAGTTCAGCAATAATATGGAGTTGATTATGAACTACTGCAAGATATAAACACTTCTGCTTGACGCCCTAGCAGCAAATAATTATTTAAATGAAAGATTTAAAATTTGTACGGAAAAGCAGAAACTAAAAATGAAACATATTCATACCAGAATTCGCCGACAGATGTCCCTCCAGTTGCATAGCTGTGAGAAGAGTTTATGGTTTCCATGAAGAATGTCGCAATTTCCTAACACCAATAAACGAGAACAAAATCTCAGAAAGTTGAAAGCCATGGTTATATTGAAGGCATTGCATATTGAAAGTTCAAAAACTGAAAAACGTATTACAACACAAAGCGATAGGAAAAAAGAAAAAAAAAACACAATTTCATTTAAACTCAATATAAGTGAAACAATTTAAGGAAAACAATTACATATATCAATAATCTACATTGTAAGTAAAGCAATTGACCTTATGAAGTGGATCGCCTGTGATTTCATATCGCATTTGAGATCCAACAACAATTGGGATATGCGTATTAGCATGCAAGTCAGCTATGTCATTAGCCTACATGGGAAAGCAGAATTTTAAAACTAGATACAACTTTTAGACCAGAATAAAAATGCTTAAGTTCAACTTTAAAATATCTAATTGTTTCATTTGAAGGCCAGCATAACATATAGAACACAGTTACCATTACCTGCACAGCAAGCAACCCTAAAAAGCACGGCTTGTCAAAGAGTTGAGCCAAAAATATATGCTTAGAATCTCCCTACATAGAAAAACACAACAACTTCACTTACAAATTGATGTTTGCAGGTAACTTAGGTATAACATGAAATTACACAAACGAATAAAAAGGGCAACAATAGAGCCAAAGAAATTACACAAAACGATTAACTTACTGTTATGCTGTATAATCTGTAAAGTACATCATTCATTCCTCCAGTTTCCTGGTTCAGTGATTGATAGTGTCTATTGATAGTGTACTTTGTTATTACATTCTGCACTCTATTGTAGAAGTAGTCAACCATCCGAATTACCATTTTTAGAGCTTGAGAGTTTCCAGCAAATGTATATTGATCCAAGAGACCGGCCATAATCTGTCAAAGCTGAATAGTTGAAATCCAACAACATAGGGTCGAAAGCATTTTCATTATCAAAATCAACTTATGAGGGTACCTTGTGAATGGTATAATACGGAGCCCAAACTTGTCGAATAGCTTCAAATCTATCAAAAAACTCAGATGGAAATGCAGATAGATATCCCGTTCCAATTTTCTCCTGACAGGCAGACAGACCGTCAACAAGAGATGTCATTTTCTGTTTCAGCTCATCGTTCTGTGTGCTGGCCCACATTAGAGATGATGCGCTCAAGTAATGCCCTACACCCAAAAAAAAAAAACTTAATCTTTCTTTTGGTTCTTTCATCATTAATCAATGAATTTGGTCGCCCATCACTTTCCACATATCCAAATTCTATGCTGAGTTTTTGGTGCAGTACAGTATGAGAAATACACTTATGCAGACAAAAACAGAGAAAACTCAACACAAAATCCAAAAGACAATAGTACTTTGATACCAGAATTATTTTACACCTATTCCATACTTACTCCTGAATTACCCTTCACTCTCTTCTTCTCTAAAAATACAAAAATTAACTTTTGTAAAACTATTTTACCCCTATAATTACAATATTAAAGTAATGAGATTTTTTTAATTAGCAAAAAAAGAAAAGTGTAAAATCTAGAATGATTGATGAAATAAACTAACCAACAAAATGACCCCTGAGTTCTTCTTTGGGATCTTCCCAGCCTCCATAGGGAGTACCAGGCGTGGGTAAACCAGCTGTCTTCCTGAAGCTCCAAAGCAACCTGTCGACATCAAGCATCAACAGATACTCCAAGTTTGTTCGCTGTGCTGTGCCATGGATGGAATTCTGATGCAACCTCACATCCTCAAGAGGCACTTCTTTCAGAAAACCTTCGGGTGACTTGAACACACCCATGTTCTTAATATTCTTATACATAACCGCCCAATCATGTTGTTGTCGTTCCGACAATAACTTCCTCGGCAGCATATCAGCCCACGCAGATTCATCCGTTGGCGTCAAATGGTAGTGAGACATCACCTCATCCTTCCACGTTTCATTCTTGGACGACAATAGCTGATGCGTGAAGGTATGTGATTGCGTAGGAATGTTTGTACATTCTTTAATAGCAGCAGCACAACTCCACAACACCAGCACGACAAACACAGACACAAAAGCCTTCATCTTCCTGAAATATTCAAAGTCAAAACCAACTCCATTAAAGAGTTATAAACCAAGCAATGCAGCAACACACAGAATCATCAAATCAAAGTCAAAAACATTAACCTTCAAGTACCACTAAATGTACAACCAACTACAATTCGAACCTTTCACAAATTAAATCGAAAACAAAACAGAAAATACCTTGGAATTTGGTTTTCCAAATGAGATGAAATAGTTAATAGCATAAGCATGTAAGATACTCACACACATATATAAGGTCTATAAAACAACAGCCACCTTTTTACAACAGAAATTTTCTGTTAAAAAATACTCATTTTTTCTTATGAATTTTGACAGTTTTTATTTTGCTTTATTCATATTTTTATAAATATTTTGGATATGGTTAAGATTTAACTTCTGATTATATCCTTCTTCATTTAGGAAAAGAAAACACAAATTAACTAATTAATGTTAATGTCTCATATATAATTTTATGAAAAAAAAAGAAGTTAACTAATTAATGTCCCATATAATTTTATGATTTTATGCAAATATTAAAGCAAGTTAATTAATTAATAATGTCCATATAATAAATGCAACAAAAAGGTATAATATTAATGCAAAAGATTTTTTTGTTTAATAATTATATTTAGTTTTAATAAGTTATGGCATGAAACATTACTTTTCTATACATTTCACATGAGAATATATTATATATGCCATTAAATATGATGCTTCTATTCATTTCATTCACATCTCTTTTTACTCCTTAAACTGTTTCTTCCAAATACAATAAAAATTACCATGTTTTCATTTTTCATAAGAAAATTATTATAATTATTTTTATTATGTTATGAAGAATGGGTTTTGATTTTCTTTTCTTTTAATAATATAAATTGATTTTATAATTTAGAAGTTTCAAAAAATTTGTAATAATGATTTAATATAAATTCTAATATAATATTTATTTTATATATTAAAACTGAGAAGGATATAAGTTATATTGAAGACAATAATTATTTGCTTAAATATTTTTAAAATTTATCTAATTTAAATTACTTTAAAAAAATGAAAATTAACAATAAACTATTAAACAATATTTTTTTTAAAAGGTTATTAAAATATATTTTTTCTTATCTCAATATAAGAAAAACAAATTGACACTGATTTAAAATTGGAGTAATATATACTAATTTATTTTTAAATAAATTCCTCTTTTTTAAACATGATACAACGATTAAATAAATTTTTAAAATTCTTTTTAGTAAATTAAAACCCCTTTAAATATACTTATAATAAAAAATAATTCCTTATTATCTATCAGCAACAATATAATAGTTAAGAATTATGATTTCTAGATATAATGTAATGCCATTTTTATTCATAAATTTGAATTAATTGTATGTTAATTTAAATTTAGAAAATATATAATCTTTTTTAAGTTATAAGGTCAATTAATACAAAATTCATTTGTTAGTATGTAAAGTTTATAAAATTAAGTATTTATTAACTGTTAAAAATTTTATATTAATTAAAGATAAGATCAACTAGAATATATAAATGATTACCTACCTCATTTTACATGCAAACTGAGTTTTGAAAAGGTTATGCTTAAGTTTACTTTTTAAGAAAAAAATCTCTTCCAATTTTTAAAACATTTGTTTATAAATAATTTGTATGAAAACAAAATAAAAATATATTATCATTATATTTCCAAAATAATTAAAATAGTTAGATTATCATAAACCTATTAGTTTATATATATATATATATATATATATATATATATATATAAACTCTTTTTAGAATGTTCTATTGATATTTTTTTCAATAAACATTTTAGCTTTAGTTAAGGTTTCGTTTCTGATTCTATGAATTTGATTCTGTTATTTATAGAATATTAACTCATTTTCTCATCTATAATATTTATAAATAAATATAAGTTAATTTTAGTAATTTATCTAGAAAACCACAAAACATCTCTTAATCAACACAAAAATAAGCCCATTTTATTATGAATTTTAACTGTTTTTATTTTGTTCTATTCATATATTTATAAATATTTTAGCCTTAGTTAAAGTTTAGTTTTTTTTTTTGTTTTTTTTTTTATTTTTTTTTTTTATCTATTCATATTTTCTATAACACATATGCGAATGGTGATTAATTCTCGCTTCTTCATCTAGAAGAAGCAAAACACAAATAAATTAACTAATTAATGTGCATATAATTTATACAAAAAAAAAATATTTATGTGTACATATTTATTTTTTAAATTTACTTTTTAAATAATTTTTTTAAATTAAAATATTTTTTTTATCAATTTAATTTTTTAAATGATCGTATTTTTAAATTTAATATTTTTTTTACTGTTTTTCAAAGTTAACCATTCTCTTAATATCCAACATTTGGCTACACTATTGTTATCATATATATTTTTCACTACACTATTAATAAGAATATTTTTTACTACATTACTAATAAAATATTTCACGAAAAATATATTAAGAACAAATAAAATTCAGTGAAATTAACTTTCTTCCTAATTTTATTAATTAAGTTATTTTTTCTTATACATTCCAAAATTTCACTTCCATTCAAAAGTTAAATTTTTCAAGAAAATTTTACTAAGATTAAGATTTCACTTTTAGCATCTTATAACTAATAAAACGAGACGTTAATGTCTATATAATTCATGCAACAAAAAAAGTATAAGATTAACTGAAAAGATTTTCTTTTAATAATTACATTTAGTTTTAATAAGTTATGGCTTGAAACATTAATTTTCTAGTACTACATTTCACATGAGAATATGTTATATACGCCATTAAATATGATGCTTCTATTCATTTCATTCATACTGTTTTTTTACTCCTTAAACTGTTTCTTCCTGATACAATAAAAATTACCATGTTCTCATTTTTCAAAGAAAAATATTATAATTATTTTTATTATTATAATGAATAATGGGTTTGATTTTCTTTTATTTTAATAAACATAAATTGATTTTATAATTTAGAAGTTTGGAAAAATTATGTAATAATATTTTAATATAAATTATAATATATTATCTAATTTATATACTAAAACCGACAAGGATATAAGTTATTTTGAAGAAAATAATTAGTTTCTTAAATATTTTTAAAATTTAAATAATTTAAGTTACTTAAAAAAATGAAATACATGACTTTGATATAGGATTTCAACACAGGTGTATACTTGTGGTATTTATATTATACATAGTTATAAACAAAGGAGTTATCACTCTATCACTTACAAGGTTAGTTCTTTTCGCGCTTAAAATCAAACCAGTGTTCATAGACTAAGACATCATTCTACTCAGAACACATAATTCATTCTATTAAGTTTGAGTGCGAAAATTTATTAGAATTCAGGATACCTCCTTTTTAACCTCCCATATATGTGCATACCCTAAGAAGCACTAAAGAGAATTTATCCTTGAAATTTTCTCAACAACATTTCAAATCATAATGTCAACCATATTATTTATCAATATGACATTATCATACATCTTAAACATACATAAGAATAATAATAAATCAATCTTAGACAAATCAAAACATCATAAAATCACAACATATATACTCAACTCAGAAGTGGTATTCAACATAAGACATCTCATAAAAGAGAGCGCTCAATGACAGTCCTTGCACTTAGTGCCAAACCTTTCGCAAAAGGTGGCACTCAACAACAGTTCTTACGCTCAGCGACAAACCTTTCACAAAAGGTGGTGCTCAACGCCAGTTCTAGCGCTCAACTCCATTCTTCTCGCAAAACGTTTCGCTTTACGACATCATTGCTCAATGACCTAAAATTAAGTTATTTCAGATCTGTAGTAATAAGTGACGCTCAACAGTATCTTGTCACCGCTCAACACCAAAGCATTTGCAAATAATGGCGCTTAGTAATACAAGTATGCCACTCATCTGTCTGGAGCTAAAATGCTTCGAGACTTGCATAAGGAAGTGGCACTCAATGCTCGCTTGCCTCCGCTTAGTGCCATACAAAAGTTTAATCGATGAAAATTCAGTGATTTGTGAAAATGGAACCTACTCAAGCTATCAAATTAGTATTCCTAGGTACTTGGTTCAAAATTAGATTTTAATGTCAGGACACATACCAATTGACTCAATTGATTAGGTTCTCATTTTCCCAATTCAACTCCAATTAAACAGTTCAAAAAACAGCATTTACAATAGCAAATCAATCAACAATTCAACTCTTCTCAACTAACCAAACATGCAAATTACATTCTCAAAGCATGTACAACTTTGAAATAAGGCAATTAGCTTCCCTTGCCTAAGAGATAGACGAACTTGCTCTAAGGAATCCCAAAACCCGTCAAGCTCACGAGATGTTCTATATACGCCGAAGACATCAAACACGATCAAGACACATTATTAGAACCACTGGTGAGTAAAGACTCAAACTGATAACTCAAAAGATGCATGTAAGTTGAACGAGGTTCACATACAACAAATAATAGAAAAGATCAAGAAAAAATGTTGAAATTCAACTTACTCAAATAAAAAAACTGATCTACAATAAAGAGCTTGCCATAAATATCAATCTTACTGTCTTCGTTCTTAAATCTGATGAACAACTATAAATATTTCTTAAAAAAATCAAAGAACTCTAGAATAATATTTTATAGAGATAATGTATTTTAAAATAAAAAACTCTTAAACAAAACTATTTATAATATAACTATTTAATATTAAAATAATCGAATTTCATTATTTTATACCATTAAATAAATTTCTAAGTCTTTACAACATTAATTTGTATTTCTTATTTATATTCTTATATTTCACCTACTTTCTATTAAAATCATGAAAATTTGTTTTTTTATGTTGGTATATGAAAAAAAATTTAAAACAGAAATATATATATATATATATATATATATATATATATATAAACACAAAATATGTATTTATTTTAAAATAATGACTTTTCTTTTAATAGAAAACTATATGTAACGGTAGCTTTAGTGACATCAAAAGAAAATTTAACGGTATCTTATAATAAAGCCTACATAATGTATCAAAAGAAAATCATTAATCAATTTGCTTTCTACTTTGAAGTCTCAATTTCTCATCTACTTCAACCCTTGAACCCTTGAAGGCAATCATGATAAGGAAGAAGAGTTAATTATTCTATAATATATAAAATTTATAATCAAAAGACTTAAAAGATAATATTGATATTTTTCTTCCTTTTCATAGATAAGTGAGAAGAATAAACTTAAAAACATATCATTACCTAAATTATGATCATGTGTGAGTATCATCATCTCATTTTAAGATATTATAAATATTATTTTTAATATTCTAGCAACCATCTCAAAAAATCTTTGAACTCTCTGGACTGTTTCTATCAAATCACATTATGAATGATATAGCATTATTAAGCATGTGTTGATTAATTCATAAGTTAATTCTCTGCTGATAAATAAATAAGTTTAATATAGATAATTCACACATCAAATTGATAGAACACGCCAACTAAATTTTGATATACTGAAGTAACAAAAACAGCTACACTGAGTAGTGAGATATATCATCACTTCTCTTACCCCTCGGCTCTTTTCATTTATATAAATGAATACACAGAAAGGTCAAGTCACAGGAAGATATATCTATCAACTATTCTTTCTACATTTGCACTTTTGCTTATTGTTTGCTTGATCTTTTATAGATGAAGCTTGATTTTTTATAGATGAAGCACATTATACTGTTTACTTCCAAGGGGAAAAAATTGTATCAATCTTGAATGTTGAAATATACTGTATAACGCTCATCTCTGAAGGAGAGTAATGGCTGCAAAAGAAATTTCCTGCTAACCCCTTTAGCCACAAAACTGATAGGATGGTATTGGCTCAATCCTTTCCTAGCAACAAAGCTTGTTGCTTGGTTAAATGAAGAATCAGAATCAGATTTGCAACTGAGCTTGACTCCTGCACTAGAGCTCAAACCACTATACACGTAGCAGCCCTTGTCACTCTGTGATTCAAAAGATATGGTTTCATTTCTTCCATCCAATCCTGGTACCACAACAAAAACAGAAGATGGCTTGCCCTTGGAAGAATCTTCAATCACAAGAGGTTTATCTGCTCCTTGGTGAACCACATTCATTCCAGGAAGATCAAATGGTTCTAACATCACTGATCTATCATTAGCATCTGCTAATGTTGAAAACTTTGAGGAAGACTCTTTCAGGACAAGCCTAAAGGTTGCCTTAAGAGCCAAATCAGTGCCAGATTCAGGCAACTTTTGCATTGCAAATGATTGGTTTGAATTTGCCAACACAAAAGTCGATTTTTCAAAATCTTGGAAAAAAGAAACTAGTTGGCTATTGTAACTGGCAGGAATAGGAAGGATCCAGTCTGCATCGTTAGCTTCAATTTTAAGGTCGTCCCAATCACCACCACTTATATGACCGGCAAGAAGATAAGGGCCATAAAGAATAGCTTTAACAGAAGCATATTGAGGCCTGTCATCTAGGTTCGGTTCAGAAACACTATCAGTAATTTTACCAGTTTTTATTAGAAATTCTAGTATTCAACACTCATGGATTATCTCATCAAGTTACCTTTTATGGCCTCTGTTCTTACTGTAAGGGGCAGCTGAAGGGTGAGCTTATCACTAGCACTCCACTGTCTTGTGATTGACAAAAAAGATCCTGGAGGTGCACAAAATAAAACATTAGAAACATTACTTCAATGTTTCAAGTGCTCATTTTTTCTGTTAAAAAGTACACAAATATTATTATTTGCTGCAAAACATGTGCCCATGAATAATTTTCCTATTTATTATTTGGTGGCTAATCGTTCTAGCCACCAATTTGCAAATAAGACAAACGGAGGAATATCTGAGTTTGGATAATGAAAAGGAAGTTAGACACATTCACACCTGGAGCTGGCAGCGACAAAGATTCACCATTTAATACGCCCTTGGCACCATCTGGGGTAGTCCAACTTGGTAGTCGAAAGTGCAGTGTAGACGAAGCACTCTGCAGAAGTAAAAAGATCTGAAAACTTGTAGAAGAAAAATGCAGAGGTTTTAAAATTTGCATTGCAAGTCCCACAAATTTATTACCTACCCGAAGCAGATTCAAGACAGCTCTTTGGCACAAAGACACTATACTGGACCAGTTATAAGAACCTATTGTCCTCTAAAAGGTATCAAAGATAAATATTTAGCTAAATGAGATGCCACATCCCATAAAACAATGTCACATTTACCTCAACAGGAGATAACGCAAATGTCACTCGTAGGTAAGGATCCCATGAAGAAGCTGGAAGAGCTGTCTGATTGAGGAAGATTTTGCCAGATTTCCAATTAAATGAGCTTGATATGTACTGAATGATGTAAAGTGAAGGACCTTTCCCTTCCTCTTCAAAATAGATAGAATCCCCCAGCTTTGAGAATGATTCAATTCCTAATAAACAGAAAAAGGAAATTGAAATAAGACTGTGGTGCAGTATGATGCTGGTTGGGAAGTATATAAACAAAACAAACGTATACCAGTTCCGTAGCAGCACCAGAAAGAGTCAAACGGTGTTCCCCAACTGTGTCCAGTTTTAGCCTTGGAAACTCCAATACCAAGTGGAAGCATGTAAATCATCACTCCAGGATCTGTCCCTCTTTGAATGCTGAGCACTCCATTTGTTAAGGCACGCTCATAATAGTCTGCATAAGAGACTTCTTTGGTCCATTTAAAGAGGTGGCGTGAAACCTGAAATCATTGTATTTTTGAGAGCCGAGAAAATGGCAACACTCACAAAAACACATAAAGACATGAATCAAGAACATCTAATGATGAATTACAATGTGTGATAATCAGTTTTCTCTCTTCTTACAGTTAAAATGATGAATTTCGTATTACGTGACGAGCTGATAAATAAAATTATGAATGATTGGTTTGTACCTTCAACATGTTATAAGTCGTGCATGACTCTTCATTCTCTGTTGTTCTTAAGTTGTCCGCTATTCTCTTTGGGTTACTCCTGTATAAAAGTTGAAGTAAAAGAACTAAGAAAGAAATCAAGAGTTTGTAATCTGCTAATTAAGGACGTGACAGTTCCACTTGATACCAAAAACTAAAGCTAAAAATGCAAAATCCTTATACCAAAACTCGCTGACTGATGTCCCTCCAGTTGCATAGCTGTGAGAAGAGTTTACGAGGTCCATAAAGAATGTCCCAATTTCCTATGACCAATAAACGAACAAATTTCACAAAGTTGAAAGACATGACGAATATTAAGTAATAACGGGGTTAAATTTTGCTTCCAGTTTAACTGAACAAAACATTACCCAACAAAGGGGACCAAACAAAAATATGCAACACAGCAATATATGAAAATTTTCAAAATGAAGACCAAAAGTAAAAACTAAAAGGACACTGACATTACATATAGACATGTAAAATTTGAAGTACGAACCAATTATTTGTGTATTTTGTTTCTGTCATTCCTGGAGTTGTTTCAGTGACTCTTATCATCAAGTTATATTATCATCAAATTATATTGGCAAGCCATTGACAACTTATGCTAGATTGTTGAAAACGACAAGAGTATAAATTGCATATAAAAAAGTAAAAAACGGAATAAATGATATTAAAGCAATAAATAGCTTATAAATACTACTATTCCATTCAAACTTGATGAATATACAACTGTAATCTACAGTGTGAGTGAAGCAAATCACCTTATAAAGTGGATCGCCTGTGATTTCATACCGCATTTGAGATCCAACAACAACTGGGATATGTGTATTAGCATGAAAATCAGCTATGTCATTAGCCTACATCGGAAACGAGAGTTTCAAAATTAACTCTTGGGCCATGACGCAAAGTTAAACACGATTTATGTACTAGAATAAAAATGTCCTAAGTTCAACATTCAAATATCTCATTGTTTGATTCAAAGGTAGCACAACATTATAAATGACATTTTACCAGAATAAAATTCTTCTATGCATAAAATTGGAAAATTTACTCTGTATTGTCTCCTTTACAATATCTGTTTTCATACAAATTAAACTTGAAATACAAAGGTTGACTCAACCTCCCACAAGATGCGAAGCAATTATTAGTATTTTAACCAGTAAACATACAATTTCACAAAGGTTTTCCCACAAAAATATTAAAATTGAAAAAAGGCAACCCTTAAATTTCATAAGGAAACTTATACTGATATAGTTACTCATTTAAAAGTCAACATTACTTTGAAATTGCAATAAAAATTGAATTTCTGTCAAAAGGAAAACTTTTAGCGTTACCTGCACTGCAAGCAACCCTAAAAAGCACGGCTTGTCAAAAAGGTGAGCCAACAATAGATGTTTAGAATCTCCCTGCATAGAAAAGCAGGACACGTTTACTTCCAAATTGAAGTTTACAGGTACCTTGTGCTAAGTTCAATTTTGTTAACGCTTATGCTTAAGTATAGAAATATACAGGTCAACAACATCATACAAACGAATCAACAGCAGAGTTAAAGAAATTATGCAAACCAGTTAACTTACTGTTATGCTGTATAATCTGTAAAGTACATCATTCATTCCTCCTGTTTCCTCGTTCAGCGATTGATAGTGCCTATTGATAGTGGACTTAGTTATTACATTCTGTACCCTTTTGTAAAAGTAGTCAACCATCCATGTCACCATTTTTAGAGCTTGAGGGTTTCTAGCAAATGTGTGTTGATCCAAGAGGCCAGCCAAAATCTGTCAAAGATGAACAGTTGAAATACCACAACATACGGTCAAAACAAAGCACTTTCATAATAAAATCCACTTTTGATTCTACCTTGTGAATGGTATAATAGGGAGCCCAAACAGGTTGAACAGATTCAAATCGATCAAACAACTCAGATGGAAATGCAGATAAATATCCAGTCCCTATTTTCTCCTGACAAGTAGACAGGCCAGCAACAACAGATGACATTTTCTGCTTCAGGCTATCATCCTGTGTGCTGGCCCACATCAGAGCTGATGCACTCAAGTAATGCCCTTCACAGTGTCAAAAACAAACAATCATAAATTAACTTTGAAAAGTGAATTGCAGAGGCTCAAAGTTGTAGGCAGGGGTAGTGTGCTCGGTAAGTTACAAGTCCACCAAAGTCTAGAGAAAAAGAAACATGCATTTGTGTGTTTCTTTACATATCAGTTTGTGACAGTATTCAGAAGTCAGGAACAAACCTCAATCCTAGTAAACATTTGTTGCTGTCTGTGGATATAGAATAAGCATTAGATATAGAAAGACAACCGTTACAAAACTCAGAAAACATTTGTTGCTGTTTGTGGATAGCAAAACAGTGCCTATGAAGTATTGTCTAAATTCGACTCCAATTTTTGTTCAACAAAAAGTTTAATCTTCTTCAGCTCTGAGCCAAAAGGTGGAAAAACATTGTCAGAAAAAGAGCCTTCAACCGTTATTTCCTTTTGAATCTTTGAAAGTAATCAACCAACTACGAAGTTATTAAGTTTTGATTGCATTTAAGGCCTTTCCTACTTGGCAATTGGAATCCCGTACAGTTGATTTTTCCCGCATTTATGCTGTAAATGCATTGTAACTGTTGACGAAGAGTAAATGACTCAAATTTTAAATGTGTTGTTTCAAGTCTGAGTTGCCAACACAATATCAGTCGTCAGATCTTTCATCTAATGGTTGTAAGAATTCATTATTAGCATGTGGGAGGTGAGTATAAACAAGAGTGATAATACACAAACACCAACTTTTTACTCAACACCAATAAAATAACATTTTCGTTTAAAATATAGAATTATCTAAGATGAATAGACTAGAACAATAAAAATATTATTTTTTTAGGAGTTAGGTGTAGGAAAATTGAAACCCTGCAAGGGTGTACGAGAGTTGAGTGTAACATATTGAAAATTTTCCCACAATTGAACACAAGGTAGGAAGAGTTAAAGAGAAAAGGAAAAGGAAAAGATAAGAAAATAGGAAGAGTTAAAGAGAATTAATGGAATAAACTAACCAACAAAATGACCGCGAAGCTCAACTTCAGGACCTTCCCAGCCTCCATAAGGGGTGCCAGGAGTAGATAGACCAGCTGTCTTCCTAAAACTCCAGATCAATCTGTCAACATCTAACATCAAGAGATACTCCAAGTTTGTCTGCTGTGCTCTGCCATGGATTGAATCCTTATCCAACTTCACATCCTCAAGAGCCACTTCTTTAAGAAATCCTTCTGGGGACTTCGACACACCCATGTTCTTAATTTTCTTATACATCATCTCCCAATCATGTTGGTTCTGTTCTGTCAAGAACTTCCTCGGAAGCAAATCAGCCCAAGCAGTTTCGTCCGTTGGAGTTAAATGGTAGTGGGACATCACCTCCTCTCGCCAGGTTACATTCTTGGATGTCAGTAACTCGTATCTGAATGAATGAGATTGAGTCGGAATGTTTGTACATTCTTTAGAAACAGTATAGCCACCAAACAAAGTAAGAGCCGCAAACAGAAACAAGAAACCCTTCATCCTCCTGGGAAATTCATAATAAGCCAACAAAAATCATTAAACATTGCCAGCAGACCAGCTCAATTCAACAACAGATAATAATTAACAGTCTAATAAACAGTTACACTAGAAAGTAAGAACACGATCCAGAAGTTAATAAGTTGAATAAGAAAAACAAAGGAAAAGGCAGTGATATACTTAAGATTTAATGAATAGAGTGTGGAACATAAATGGAGGGAGAGAGATGAGGAGAAAGAAGGGAAAATATAGTTTAGAAAGCATAGATATGTGGAGAAGACTGCATATATATGTGTGTGTAGCCACTAGAAAACAAAACAGGTTAGAGTACAGTAGGTGCAGCCAACAAAGTAACCCTGAAACTCATCTCGTGAAAGGCAAGGTTTGGATTTAGAAACAGAGAAAGCAATCTAAATTCATAAGGTGGTACACAACACCACCCGGAATTCATGAAGGGAAGAGTGAAGAGAGAGAAAGGTCAGAAAATGAATGAGCAATGGTATTACTAGAAAACATGTTGTCTTAACTATAGGGACAAAGAGAGAGATAGAAAGGTAACACACCCCACAAAACACATCTCAACAATGAAAATGTCACGGATGAACAATGTCTGTGAAAGTATGGGAAATGTGGTAAAAGTTTTGGAGGTGGAGTTGGTTCAATGGTCACGACTTCAAGTGTGTGTATGTATGCTTTTTATAGTGTTAACATTAGCCTTGGTACTAGAATGAAAAATATGTTTTTAACAGGATCTCTTATATACACAATGCATATTTTATTCTCAAAGAAATATTAAAAAAAGTTGTTCATAGTCTTATTAGAATATTGGTTTATTAGTCTTATGTTGTGTCCCGTGACCAAGGATGCAGAAAAAGTAGGTCCAGAAACCAAGCTATGAGTTAGTATATGACCTTTGAGACAGCCTATTAGCTTTCCCCTTTAATCAGCCATGACCATGCTAATCACTCACACCGACCATACACCCTCTATTATTCATCTCACCAAATGTTGTTCACCATGTTTTGGACAACTTTCAATGCAATTTAACACTTATAATGACCCAGAAGAGCAAAACCAATAATAACTAAATTAATTAAAGATATTTAGGTTTAAGATAATTAATGTAAGAAATCCCACATCTATAAATCTTATTTTTATAAATTTTATTTTATAGCTATGATATTATATTAAAAAATAATGTTTAAGTTTAATTAATTAGATAAATCTGTTTTATATCTAAGGACTTACAGTTAATGTAAGAACAATTTACAAAAACAGTAATATTCAAATTAGGATAGGTTTTTTTAGAGAATATAAGAGTATCTCCATTTATAATTTTTTAAAAACATTCATATTATTAGTGAAAAATGTCTATGCTGAAGTTCATGTTTGTGCATTTGCATGTGAAGATTACACTTCAGATGGTCCAGTCGTCTGTCTTGCTGTCACCGTACAGAACTACTTTCTTCTAAATATTTTACTTTTTTTCCCTTGCAGAAATTTTCTCTGTTCTACTTTGATCTTTTTACAGTACACACGACGAATACATCAACTTCACATAAATAAAGGTGAAAAAGGCATTAATTTTTTATTATTCTAAAAAATCATTAATTTATTTATGGCTTTTAAGAGAAGAATTCCAGTTTGTCTTTTTCTTTTTTTAAAATATTAGTAAGTAAGTCTAAAAAAATTTCCACATACACCTTTAATTATATAATGTTTTTCTATTGTGAAAGTGGAGCATGCAAAGCTCCATTTAGTATCTTTTACATGAGAAAACTGTAACAAACATACCTCATATTTTAAAAGTGATTATTTTGTTTTGAAAACCTAACAAACCCACAATTCTAGAAGTGATATTTTAATTAAAAAAACCTATCTTTTTATGCAAAAACTATAACTCACGGGTAAAATAAAATTAGAAGTTGTGTGTTGTTTTGATAGGTAGTGTTGTATTGAGGAACTTAAGATCCAAAGTAAGATAGTATGTATTTATAGGTTGAAAGTTATTTTTGACCTGAGTTCTAAGTAAGGGATACTAATTTGATTATTTGGAATAATTTTATTTTTCAAATAACAGTTTTAAGTATGCTGATATATGATGTAGCGCTGAGTGGTGGTAAACCGATGTTGAGCGTCAGTTTATTATGCACGCAGGTTTGGAAATATTTTAACTTTAAATCGTTGAGCATCAGACTTGTACCACTAAACATGCAAAAAATGTGAACACTTTGGAACTAAGTGGTGATAGGGCACAGTTGAGCACCACTTTTCACTACAAGTTTGGAACAATTTAATTCCAGGTCGTTAAGCGGCAGATGAGTGTTGTTAAGCATGACATTTTGTGAAAACAACGCCGAGTGTGTACTGTTGTTGAGCACAACCTTTTGCAAAAGGTTTCGCACTAAGTGTTAGGACGGTTGTTAAGCGCAATTTTTTGCAAAAGGTTTAATGCTGAGTGCTACTTTTGAACGCTGGTGTGTATGTTGTATTTTTTTTATGCTCTAATTGGTTGAAATGAATTTACCATGGTTTTTATGTATGTTTAATATGTATTATGATGTTTGTGGATTGGTAATAAGGGTGTGAGTATGATGGTAAATATTATGGAAGAAATTTCAAGGAGAAGTTTCTTGTGATGATTTCAGTAGTGTATGTGTTCGTATATGAATTCCATATTGGGAGTTATATTTTCACTCTAATAATCATCAAATCTCAAGAGAGAAGGGTGAGTTACGTGGTAAGAGGTGTAGAAAGTCCTAGTCTAAGGGTTTTACCTTGGTCAAAGATGGTTAACGAACTAGCCTTGTGTGTGATAGCTTGGGTGAGCAAGTTGTTCCTCCACAACAAGTACATAACTTCCATAGTTTGATATCAATACATATCCAGATAATTGAGTCTAGTATAAGTATTAGTATCTGCTAGGACTAATGCTATGAATTATTTACATGTGTTATATTCTTTATACATGATGTATGTTTGTTCTTTTGCGCATTAGTTTATCATTTTTTTTATGTTTGTTTTTGCTCATGTACTTTTCTTGTTTGTAATGATCATCTTAATGGTGTAAGTAGATGATGATGTAGCAATTGATCTAATTCAGAAAGGTGGCGATGATGCAGTATGGGATTAGGATGATCAAACTTTGTATATGTTCTCTTTTGAAAACTTTATTATGCTTTTGACTCTATGTAATAATATCTTTAGTTATATAAGACATGTACATATGATTTTAGTATTATAGTTATATTTAAAATTACGGTAATAACATTATGTGTATATATCTTTGAATTATCCATTCTAAGATATTAGACGTGTAATGTTTCTTTTAATAATTGTATATTATTAAATTGAGATGTAATATTGTTAGTACTAAAAATTATTTTAAAAAATTAAAAAATTCAAAAGACATTTTACACGAAAATCAAATTATATTTTGAAGAAGATATTTTCAAAATCACTTCGTAAACAACCATTTGAGAACTTTTTATAATAATGAAATACTAAATTAAGATATTTAATTAAAACATAAATGAAATTATTCACTTAAAAAAATTAATAAAATAGTTGTAGAGTAATTATATACAATAATAAGATTGTCCATTTATTGTAGTTCATTTTATTTAAAGTTAAAATTTCAACTTAAACGTGATGTACGTAATTAAATTAAATATTATTATTGTATTTATTTCCAAAGCTTAATCAGATAAATCTTGATTCCTTTTTCTTCGAATACTTTCTATTGTTTTACTAAGTTTGTTGGATTTTTTTTTTTCATGTTTTTAACATATTTCACCAATTTGGATGTAATAGAGTAAAAAATAGCTTTAATATATCGTGATTCTTTTATAAAGTAAGTGTCATTCAACTATAGATCTCTATCTTTTTTTTTTTTTTTTTGTGTGTGTGAATATTTTTTAAGTTTTACAAGTTTAACTATATAAATTGATTCAACTTTTTTTTTGTGTGTGTTATGGTGATTTAGATGATTTTCTTCTTTAGGTTATCAAAAGTTGTGTGGGTCTAATTCTTTCCTATGTATTATAGGATTGTTTTTATTTAGTGGACATACAAATTATAAATTAGGAGAGTTAACTTGATCTGTACAGATTAGTCGATTTTGGAAATATTTATAATGATAAGCTATGGAAGAATTGTGTTTTATGTCCTAAACCTTTAACTATTATTTGATATTGTATTTTGAATATCATGTTAAGTTTTAAAAAATTAAAATATATGATGAATAACTAAATGAAGATGTCATGTGAACAAATTAGTATAAAATAATATTTGAAAGTATTCTAAGTGGTATTTTTTAATTGGCAAAAAAAAAAGTTAATAAGTGGATGTGAAAAAAATATTTAGACTTAATTAATAATTTAGTATTTAGGTGTATTATTCACTTTCGTTCTTATATATATATATATATATATATATATATATATATATATATATATATATATATTTAATATCAATTGAAATATTGATAAGTGAAATTAATATCAATTTAACATAATAAACTAAATCGACTGTTTAAATTATATTTAAACTATGTTTTATTTCGTTTCGTTTATATTCCTTCTATATCTTTGTGTTAAATAAATAAATATATTTTTTGGTTATGTAAGAACCACATAAATATGTAATAGACACGATGATAAAGGTACAATATATGCATGTTATCTTTATTTTGTAATTTTGAATTTCATTTCGTGTATTACATGTCAAATTAAATTTGACTTTAAACATCTGATTTAAGTTTTTATCTCACTCAATCTTATAAATTAATAAAAATATCCGACATGTTACAATAATGCTATTAATTTCTAACTTTAGTTTTAGATTATAATTTTAAGCTAAAAAATAGACATGTGTTTTTAAATATGCTTAACAATGTGATAATATACTTTTTTTTATCAAGTGAATAAATTATATTTTTATATTACACTGTAAATTACAATATTCTCTGATCATTTTTGTCAAATTCATCGTTTTTTTTAATTAAAATAGCTTTATTATCTTTTTTTTAACTAGATAACTTATCAACGTGTATATTCCTCATGGCATCAAAATCATTCACGACCATCGTTCTCCCTCAACTTCCTCCCAATCTCTTTTGGGTTTTGCAATTTGTGATGAAGATAGGTTTTGTTTCATTATATATTTCAAAATTGAATATAATTTTGTGAATACACCTGATAGAAGATAACACAAAAGGGATAAGAAGATATAACAGAGTTGAACTCTATAGAAAGCATAGCAGACCAATTGAAGGAAAGAAGAAAAGTACGGTCTTAATTATTTAGCAGTGAAATGACATATTTAGCAAAACAATAAATATGATAGTGAAATAAATAGCGATATTTTCTTGAATATTAAAAATTATTATGGATAGATTGTCTTATATATTATTTTCATTGAATAGGGTAATGACCTTTTTGTGATGATGAATATTTCTACAATCAATGATTTGTTTTAGTGATCCACCATAAATATACGAATCTTGGGTACTAATGTTAAAGAGATTTCAGGGAAAAAACAGGAGAATTTTCTTAAGACTTAAATATGAGTTAGTGGGAAGATGTGAGAAAAACTAATGTGAACATTAACAAAAGTTACTAGGCATTACGTTTGATTCCAGTTATTATGAGATTGTCTATGTCTATTTAAAGTAAAGCCCACTCTTCTTCTGCTTAAATTAAGCTCAAAGTAACAAACGTGGTTAGTGCGACTCTCCAGTCAAATTTACT
Organism: Vigna radiata var. radiata; assembly: GCF_000741045.1. NCBI lineage: Eukaryota > Viridiplantae > Streptophyta > Magnoliopsida > Fabales > Fabaceae > Vigna > Vigna radiata. Next base: position 4,152,528 of record NC_028352.1, read on the forward strand.
TTCGTTAATATTCCATGTTTCCCACTTATACGCTTAAAATAATTTATATCATAGACTGGATTATATATATACTATGCTTTCATAGTTGATGTATGAATTGAAGAAATGTTATTAGTAAGTGGATTTTAAGCCTAATCTAATTCCATAAAGCCGAGGTATAGACATCTCGTGCGTGATAATAGAAATTTGGTGGTCCAACATTGGCCCGACAATGAGTGAAATAGAAAGAGAAATGTCTACTTAGAACTCGCTAAGATAGGATTTAACCATTGTTCTGATACCATATTAGAAAGTAGGTTTTAAGCGTAACTCAACCCCACAAAACCGACTTGTAAGGTTAGATTTGCACTTCACTTATATATTTTAATTTGGTCTTATCTCTAGTCGATGTGAGACTTCAAACAAATGTAACATTGAAATCAGATATAGGATTCACGTTACTTTCAATTCAAAATTTTATGATATGAATTTATGTGTTATTGAGATTTTTTTGTCAATAAGATCCAGCCAAGCATTGCATCCTAAGCCTAATTGAGTTTGGCGCATGGTAAGAGCATCTTGACATGTGAAGAATAGATTGGATGATGTTTTACTTTAGGACTTTTGGGATGCCTATTTCTTACTAACGCATGAAATAATGTCCATTGTTATTGCTTTATGGGTAACACTACAACTCATAGCAAGAAAAAAGAATACAACCTTTTTTTGTTTGTAAATGAATTTCGAGGAAAACGATGAAATTAGGCTCACACTTAGGTTTCTTGCATAGAAACTCAATAAGGAATTACCTACACCACCTTACTTCTTTTCTTTATTCCAAAAAACATGTGAGAACGTTTCATTACAATCAACTCAGAAGGTTATGAAATCAATTAATAACTAAATTACAAACTAATTTAAGCAGTTGTTTATATATTAACATTTCATTGCTGTGTGGAACTTCAATTCTTGCTTAATTTCGCGCATCATTTGATCCGTGCGACACTACCTTTTAAGAAATGCTGAGATATATCATTTTATGCTGAGATCTTGCTTAACATATCATTTTATGCTGAGATATATACATTTTAAAAACATGATTCAAGAGTGATTTAATAGTATATGACATAATAGGTTCAATTTATAATAAATTTTGTTAGGATAAGTTTTAGATGATTTTAACATTATAATAGGTTGTATTGTATGGATATCTGTCAGATCAATAGATTGAGCAAGCACAAAATTAACAACTCGGTAACCGATTGGTTAAGACCGCGATTGAGGTGAATAAAAGGATAATAATAATAATAACAGCCACCAATTAATGAAATAATGAAAGCCTTTTATTGGTAATGAGTAAGACCTACCAGTAAATTCATTTTAATATATATGTATGTTTGACAGGAAGGTTAGGTAACTAATTTTGAGTGTTCATTTTTATTAAACATTAAGTGTCAAAAGAAGAAAAGAGAACGAACAACGCAAATTAGATAATGGAAGATCAGGAAGTCTATCCAGTCTTCAGAACAACTATGTATTTTCTTTGTATTCTTTCACACTATCGGTATTCGTTTTCCTAGGCTTCTGCTTCTGCCATGGTAAAAGAAAATCATGTAAAGGATATGTATTACTTGTGAGAGATGGCATGTAGTTGATTGCTTGAAGGGAAACAGAAGTGAGTGATGATGGAATGATTGTTTTGTTGCATAAGGCATATATGGTGATAGAATGAGTTAGTTTTCCAATTTGACACGGACAGAATTCCTTGTTTAGAAAGATGAGAGCAGGTGTTTGAAGCGATGGGGAACAACAATGTATGTTGCTTTCGCATAATTAATACGATGATGTTGATATGCAAGTGGGATGGCACTTTGCACTCATCCAAAATTCGTTGAACCACCCCCACACCATTAATTAGCCTTCCATTTTCTACCATTTCAACATATTCTACTTAAAAAAAAGTAAAAAAAATTATATTTAATAATGTCCAAATTCTACACATAAATTATGGTAGAAAATGATGAAGTGTTTTCATCTTCATTCATCACAAATGTATTTGAAAGGTTAGTTTATGAATGATATGGTTTTGTTATTGGATGTTATTGCAGACTGACCAAACATCTGAATGTTGTCCAAAAGAGGAACACAATATCACAACTTTGAAAGTAATTAATTCCATCCGGTTCAAATTATTACCATGATCAAAGATTTAAATCTAAGAATTTCAATACCCTAATCATGGGCCAAGGCCTTTTAAGAAGTTTCCTTGTTGAAAGGGAAGGAATAATCAAACAGAAGAAAACAGAGAGGGCCTGTAGATCCATCACTCAACTTGCTCTCTCCACTTTTATCTTTCTCAAGTCATTCAAATGTATATAAATTGTGCTCTGCAAACAACCACTTCTTTGTGGAAGAATGATGCAAACCCCATTGGCTTAATGCTGTAAAATGCATCATTTTCTTCTTCACTTTCTTTGTCTTTTTCCTACTCTTCAAAAATCTCATCATATTTCTCCCTTCTATAATAAATACTAAACAACTAATTCATTCATCTAAATATGGTATTTAAGAGAAATACCAACAACTTCAAGAACTCTGGCTTGTTAAAGTGTATTTCATTTATTTTTATTTTCACGTATTTTTTTTCTGTTTTCTTATAAACATTTTTAGTTTTTTTTTTAAAAAAAAATATATTAATAAGTAAATTTTAAATTTAATTTAATCTTATAAAATTGACTTGTAAAGTTGAAATCTATTTATGTAAAAATTTTAATATACTTTTTTTATGTTGAGATATATACATAAAATAATAAACCTAATAAATATCAAATTCTACAAAGATATACTTTATAACTATAATACTATATTAAGAAATTAATTCTAAATATAACCTAATTTTACAAAACTTATTTATAAAATATAGTTTGTCTTTATTTATTTATTTATATATATATATTTTAAATTGATTTTATATCTAATTGATATGATTCTTTCACAATAAAAGATTTTATACATAAAACTATTCTTTTATACGATAAATATGTAGAAAAAATTATTATGAAAAGTCTTAAAATGACAACATCGTACATCACTCAATTCTTTTGGTTAGTTTTATTGTCATATAGGAAATTAAATTACGTGCAACATCTATGGTTGATCTTCTTTCTTTTTACAAAGTATTTGTATTGTTGTAATTATTGCATCTAAGAAGTGGTAGGAGGTTGAAAGAAAATCCTATTTTATTTTAATCGTCTTAGGTTCACATTTGTTGGGTGATGATTGATAAATTCATATAACATTGAAATTTACTCTTAGACTCAATTAGATGATAATAGTTGATGGTGCANAAAAAAAAAAAAAAAAAAAAAAAAAAAAAAAAAAAACTTGTTCCTACATGTGAAGTTCATTGTACTTATATTATTCTTTAATGAACTAATTTACTTGTGGGCCTAAGGGGGCCGATGTTATCATTGGCTCAAAAATTAAGTAAATTATTAACAACGTAATTTACATTAGTAATATAATCTTTACATAATTAAGTGATTAATAATTAGTTTAATGAGATGTCATAGACTCGAAAAAATACTCAAATATTCTCTAGTAGCTAAAAGATTATTGGACGATTATATGTGAGTGCGAAGCAAATTTATTCAAATGGTCTAATTTTTATTAAATCTAAAACACTGTTAAAGACATGAAGTAAAACAAATAAAAGGGAATATCCGAAAACCAATATTTTTATGCTTGCCACAAATAAATGTTAATAGTTAGAAAAAATCGTGGAATTGTACAAATTTTTCAAAAAGATGTACTGAAAGTTAATGTTTTAGCATTACTCCATGACTTATAAAAACATAGTAATTATTCAAATAATCTCGTCTTGTTACTTAGGGGCTTCTTTTTCTTCTGTACTCTTACAATTTCTTTGTGAAAAACCCCAATTTTCAAAATAATTATTTTATCATTTGTAAAAATTAATTTCTGGATTATTTGTTCTAAAAATTTTCCAAAACAAACATTTTGAAATTTTTGAAATATAATTTGATATATATTTTTAAATTTAAGATTTTTGGAATAAAATTTCCAAAATAAATAAAATTATGAGATTTATGGAATGTGATTTTCAAAATTTTGTATAATTTTTTTTATAAATTCTTTAAGATTAAATTTATCTTTATATCTATATCATTATAAAAATTAGAAATGGTTTCTGCACGACATTTTGATTATATTTTTTCAAAAGTGATGACTTTGATCCTGACGTCGCTGACGATGCCTCCCATGGCGGTTCCAAGGGACACAGTGCGGAAAGTGATTTGATACAATAAAAGAAAGGTTTAAACCATTTAGTTGTTTTTTGAGATGGTTTTTTATTTTGATCCCTGTTTTATTAGAATTTCCAATTGAATTCCTATAAATGTTAATTTCAATCAATTAAGTCTCTGTCGTTAAATTTAGTTAACGGGGTTAACTTTTTTGCACAACTGAAGGATGACCTGTTAATTTATGTAAACGTGACCTATTTAGGGTTGAAAGTGACATGAATTAGAGTTGAAATTGATTGAAATTAGCACTTATGGGACTCAATTCATGTCACGTTTCAACTCTACATAGGTCACGTTTATAGAAATTAACAGGTTATCCTCCCAGTTGTGCAAAAAAGTTAATCTCGTTAACTAAATTTAACGGCAGGGGCTTAATGGATTGAAATTAGCACTTATAGGGACTCAATTGGAGATTCAAATAAGACGGGATCAAAATGGGAAAACTTATCAAAAATAGGAAAAACTAAATGGTTTAAACCGAAAAGAAAGTATTTTAGTTATTTTCTTCTGTTAATAGTGGACTGCATTTAGTACTGCTTGGGCCAGAGCCTTATTAGGGTCACACTAGGCCCAACTCTAATTCCGATTTTGGGTCGGCAAGCTCATTCACAATTTAAGCAATAATGGAGTGCAAGAAGTAACAGCCCAATCTGATTGGCTATGTCCTTCCTAATTCATATGGACTTTCCTAATTCCTATGCCCACTTTTTCTTTCAAGACATTTTCGATCAGTTTCATACTCATCCATTTTATACAGATTAATGTAACATAAATGCTTGAACTTTAAATTTCATTTAAAAAAATTATTTACCTTTTATTTAAGCTTAGTTTCTTTAAAAAATAAATATAAATTTATCTTTTAATTTATTTATAATATTACTATTTCTTTTCTTATTTTCACCAAAAAATATCTCTCAACAGATAATCATAAACTGGTTTTGAGATTTTTGAAGTAAACTTTGTATTTTATAGCAAACAATTTCTTTATATACAGGGCCCTAAGTCATATACTTAACAAATTTAGCTGTTTATACTGTATGTTGGACTTTGTATGTTTTATTGTTAGGTTTATTTTTATCTAATCTTTTCGTATATTTTTTATTTATACTTTTTCAATATTTAGGAAATGTTTCTGTCATAAAATAAAGTAATGAAAGAAAAGAGAATAAATATTATAGCCATTAAAATAAAATTACACATAATAATATATCTATTTTTATATGCAGACACTCACGTGTAACAAATTTTTCACATTTTTAGGGATGAAACGTATAAAATTTTGGTTTAACTCGACTAATATCTTTTATATAAATGAGCCCAACTTTAATATGTATCAAATAGTAAGTCCATTAAGAAGAGAAAGAGATGTGAAATTGAAATTTGTTTTCGTTTTAATTTTAATACGATTTAATTTTTAAACTTTAAAAAATAATAAATATAATTTTTCTAACTTAATTGTATTAATTTATTTTTATGTGAGAAGATGAAATTTTAGACTGATTAAGTTATTTACACGATTTAATATATTCCAACTGAAAAGTCAACTTAAAAGAATTATATTTATTTACTTTTTATTTTTTTAAGTTTGAAAAAATATATATTCAAAGTTTACAAAAATAAATTTTAATTTGACAACAGATTTAAAAATTACAAATATATTTAACTTCAGAAAATCAAATAGGTTTTTTTGTAAACTGGAGAATTTTTTTTTATTGTAAACAGTGAAGCAGAGTTAGCAAATGTATGACCCTTATATTTATGATGATAAGCACGTGTGAAAGTAAACATTTAATTAGTATCTCATAATCAGGTTGGAGACAATCTTATAGTTATATTATGAAGAGTTAAAGCATGGTAAAATTAGTTAAATGGAAGTTGATTTAAGACAAGATGCAAAGTCAAGTTGATGTGTTTGAAGAGTCGGACATAATTTACTTAAACTAATTACTCGAGAATTTACCTAATTGAGAGTGTTATTAATTATTACCCTAAAACGTACCGAAAAGCCAAATAGGCATCAAATGCAATCAAAAAGAAAAAAAGAATGAAAATAGAATATAACAAAGGTTATATAAACTTGTTAAAAGCAATGATTTGTAATAATTCGCACTCGATGCAGCTTGAAGATTACAGTTAAACTCTTTAATTTTATGACCACTTTCTTACCGTCCAAAATCACTATAATCATGTCAGTTTTTGAACAACCAAACCACCACTTTTTTTTTCATACGGCCAAACAAAAATAACTAATATCTATCATTTTACAAATTGTTCTATAACAAATTTAATTATTTTAAAAATGTTGTATAATATTTTATTTTGACGAAACTTTCATAAGAAACAAAACTACCTGTAATTTTTAATAAAAGAATCACGAGTGCTTAATTAATTACCTTTTTCTTTTGTTTTCGTATCATCCCCTTTTAAGGTAATTCATAAAGATGTTTTACAAGACAGGACAATGGGAGGGAAGAAAAATCGTATTCTGCAACTCTTACTGTTTCAAGTTTGTACTAACTAACATTGCTAATTCCGTTTTTCACCATCTACCGTTATTCTATACACACGATATTACAATATCACTCAAAAGAATAACAAACTCTCGCACGTGCTACAGTGCGCATGCACGTGGGTTAGAATTCCGTTAGAGAAACATTTCTCTTTAACTGCCACCGCGGCGATGATGGGAACGCTGACGGTGACTCTGACGGTGACGCCGGCACCGATTTAAGATTCTGAAAGTAATCCCTAATATCCATGCCAGAATTCCCGCCGGAAAGCTTCTCCATCGACTCCGCGGAGCCGTCGTCCCTCGACGGAATGAACGGCGGCCGCACAACCTCGGTTAAATGCTCCCATTTCACCCCTCGGAAGAACTCATGCTCCTTGATCTCCTCAGCGCCGCGCGTGTAGCCCAACCGCCTCGTCGGATCCTTCATCAGGAGCTTCTCGATAAGGTCCGTGAGCGCGGTTCTCTTGCCAACGAACTCCGGGGCCTTGGTGAGGACGTTGCGGAACGTTTCCTTACGATTCTTGCCTTTGAACGGCGTCTTACCGTAGAGCATTTCGTAGATGAGTATTCCGAGGGACCACCAGTCAACGGCGAACTCGTGGCCGTCGCCGCGGACGACCTCCGGCGAGACGTACTCCTCGGTGCCGACGAACGAGTTGGAGCGCTCGCCGTTGGAGAAACTCAGTTTTCGTCTACTCACCGGGCTGACTCGCGCGGACTTGGCTTTCTTGAGGGCGTTGGAGTTGGCCTTTCTACGGTTCCCGTCGAGGGGAGGGAGGGGGATCCAGCGGGAAAAGTTGCGACGGTGTTTTCGGCGGGGTTCTTTGAGCTTGGGATTGGGCACGGGCATCGAAGTAAGAAGGGGTTTGGGTTTGAGGGTGAGTTTGCGGGAGAGGTCGAAATCGGTGAGGGTGATGTGGCCGTTGTTTTGGATGAGAACATTTTCTGGTTTGAGGTCACGGTATGCTATGCCCATAGAATGGAGATGGTGGAGCGCGCAGAGGATTTCTGCTACGTAGAAGCGGATGACGGTGGGGGAGAAGGCGTGGTCGGTTTGACGGTAGCGGAGGACGTTGAGGTCGCCGCCGGGACAGTAGGGTAGGGCCCAGGCTAAGAACTGTGGGGACTCGAATGATCCCAGGAGGGTAGGAAGAAAGGGATGGGAGAGAGTTGAAAGGACTTGGATTTCCCAACGCGCGCGGCGTTCAGCGTCGCGCTTTGCGTGGATGCAGGTTTTGTCGACGACTTTCAAGGCGAAGGGGAAGTTGTTGGTGGTGGTGTCGTGGACGAGGAAGACGGTCCCCATGGCACCTTTTCCTAGGACTTTGAGAGCTTTGAGGTTGTCGAGCTCCAGCTCCTGCAACGGGGGAGGAGCTGTTGTCGTCGAATCCATTTAGCGGGAATGGAAGAAGACAGATTAATGCTTCACGTTGTGAATTCAAGAATGGGGAGTTTCTTTTTTATAGATATACCCCCTATTCTTTTTTTTTTTTTTCTTTTCTTTATTCTCATTAATATTATGCGTTTAATCACACTCTTACTAAATCTTATTCATCTCACCCAAGTCATTTCCGGTCAACTTTACCCTAACAGAATTACTTTATTTTTAACCTTAGATTCGTTGTCTTTGGTTGTTACACATTATTTTGAGATATATGTCCTTCATAAGTACACCAAGCATTGAAACATATAATAAGTATACATGAAATCAAAAATAGACAATGTCAAATAATTCAAACATTTTTTTTATAATATATTGTACAACACAAACACTGTTTTGTATTGCGGATTTCTTGCAGATGAGGTGAGCAAATCACTTCTACAATACTCAAGGGCCCTAATTCTTTTAAAAATATTTAGGGTGGCATGGCATTTAAGTAACGTAATTCAGATGCTTCTAAATTAATTTATCAGAATAATAATAATATTGTTATTAATAATAAAACATAAAGAAAAATATATTATATGTATTGATTGATTTACCTATATAAGAGGACAATGAACTCAAAATGTAAAGCAATTGAAAAGACTTTTGATGGACTGAGTACATAAAGCAATCAAAATATTGAGCACGTGTTTCTTAACTAGTTAACTCATGGGTTTTATCCAAGGACCATTTCCTGGTATGTTCCCAATGTGATCTCTCTTCTGTTAATGTTTTACCATATAATCAGATTTCTTAGGATAAGCAATGAATAATAATGCAAACATATAGTGAAAGACTAAGTATATGCATAAATGCAGCAATAAGATAAAGCAGAAAAGGAGGGTGGCGTGAGAGGATGATTTCATTTGTAGAAATGAAAAGGAAGAAAAGGCACACGTGCAAGACAAAAAGAAAAAGATGCATAGAGCCAAACAAAAATGATAAACACAGATTATCACATGGGGGCTCCCCTAATCTAAGGGAACGTGCATCCGATATCATTTCACTACTGCTTCTTTCCTTAATTATTAATTAATAATAAAACACCATTTATACTTAATTCCAAAAAATTAATAAACAAACTCCAAATTATAATCACCTTTCAATTATTTCTCTGCCATTTCTTTATATATTAAACTAACACATAAATTTGTCCTCATTTAATTATATTCTACCATTTCATTCAATCATCTTAGGGTTTAGCTTCGGAGGAATACATAATAGTTATAAAATACAACATTACTACAACAAAAACGGCTACCAATTCATTGTTTTTGTCCTTATTTTCGCCGTTTTCACATATATTTCTTTATGCTAATGAGCTACTCAGCCATCACGTTGAGCTTCAAAATAAAATATTTAGGATTCGATACTTTATAAATGAAGAATTATAAGAAATTAGTTTTGGAGACAAAAACAAATTTCACTTTATTTGCAGAGATTAAAAGAGAACAGTGTCAATGGAGTTTTCACGTATTTGATATTCCATTAGTTAGAATTTACGTGACAACTGGTATTGCACTTCAGAGTGATATGAAAAGCCACTAATTAATTAATCTGGATTTTCCATGATCATGTTCATAATGCATTGGGTGGGTTCTGAATTAGAGATGCCTTTGTCAACATATAAAAAGATAAATTAAATTTAAGCTGTGGTTAAGTAAAAGAGAGATTAATAGTTTTTTAGACAAGTGGAGGACATAATCATCATGCTTCCTTTCACATGTAAATTCATAAACCTTTTCATTTACAAACTTTCCTCTTCAAATTGTGGGTTTTAGTTAGAAAGAAACAAAAAATCTAACTTATTAAAGAATTCATTATTATAACATGCAACTTTATTCACATATATTAGAAAAATATGAAAGAGGAAAAAACCATATAATTATAGTTTATTTAGATTTAACTTTAAATTCAAAATATATTTTTGCTCTATTTTATTATATATGATAAACAATAACAAATGAAACAATAAACTCAATTCTAACATAATATGTTAGAAAATAAATTTTAACTTAATATTATAAAATTAATTTATAAAATGAAATTTATACCGATTTTTATCTATATATATATTAATTAAAGTGACCTTATTTTTAGTTTTGAGATTTCCAATAATAAATATAGCTTTTCAGACAATGTTTCAAGGATGAAAAAAAGAAATCTAAATTTATTTGACTAACTTAATTAAATTTAGATCTCAGTCCGGATTGAAAGAAAAAACAAAAGAGAAAAAAAGTTGAAAATTCAAATTGATTATATAGGTCCGATATGTTATTAGTACACAAAATCTAAAGAAATCCGACGTCAATTTTGATTAAATATATAAAAAACTTCACAACGTATTTTTAATTTTCAATTTGACTAATGTTATTTAACGTGAAACTGATGATATTATAAGTTTTTTGTAGTAATATATTTACATGAATACCTTTTAAATAATGAAAAAAAAAACATATTTTTTTTTCTATTTTGTAGGTGATTTTTCATTCTTTTATGGTTAAAATAAAAATATAATGTTATATAGTTAAAATAAAAATACATTGTTATATAGTTAAAATAAAAATATGATGTCATTGTTTCGGGTAGGTGTGTACTTGAATTTGTTTTTTTTTTATCTATTGTCACCCTAAACTTAATCACATAATAAAATATTGTAATAAATACTTTTTATGTTGAATTTTTTCATTTTATTTCAACTGAAAAATTGGCATAGGCATAAGGAGCTTTTTATATTGTTTTTTCAATCAAGAACATGTGTAGTTAAAACAATTAAATTACTAGTCACATTTTGTTATATTTATTCCAATAAAATTATTAAAATATTTGAAACATAGAGATTTATATTACAAAATTGAATTTATATATGTTGATTATAACTCTAACTGTATAGAAATTACATTTTCTTAATCTCAATTGAGATCATTATCGCAACTTAAAAAGTAAAATTTTTTAAAACATGTTTTAATGGCAATTGAGATCTTAATAACAACATAAAAGGTTAGCTTTCCTTTTTACGAAAGAAATGTATCGGCCTTTATGCATTTTTCTCCCTGAAACAAATTATTCACGTTGCAATATGCGGTTTCCAAATGTACAAACATTAAATATATAAATATTGGAAAAACTGATATATAACCTTAAACAATGTACAAAACACTAACAAAACGTGCATATACATATAAAAACTTATAAGCCACCATAAACACTTAAAAAAAGTCGATTATATATATTATGTTTAAAAATATTGCACATATAATATATTCATTTTAAATAAATTTTTGAGATTTACAAAATGACAAATTTTCAACGCGGATTTAAACCGGCCAGTGATTGTAAAGTAAACATTAAAAGTATTCACGTTGAAATTGATAAATTTTCAAAACAAATTTGGACTATAAATGTTTGTAAATAGGATAAACATTAAAAGTAGCCATGTTGATATTGGCTAAAACTTCAACAAATATCACTGAAAAAACGATGTTAAGTATGTATTATTTTAATCTCGACCGAATGAACAATATTGTAGTCTTAACTAAGTCAATGATATCTTAACCCTTAAAATTCATTGACCGAGTTCAACAAAATATGAAGAAAAATAAATAAATAAAAGCTTTAACTTTTTATATATATTTTTTCAAATAAAAATTAAATTATTTAATTTTAATAATAAAATCACCATCCTAACTTTTTAGAATTAATTTTCTTTTTAATTTCTTTCATTCAAAAAATATTTTTTTATTTCAATTTTCTATACAAATAATTTATTTATAGAAAAACACACATTCAAACACATTATTACCTTTTACTATGTGCTTATATTTGCAACTTATAGAAAAAAAAATTCTATATACACATGATTTTAGACACCGTTCTATAGTCACCTCATTTAAAGATGATGAGCTAAAAAGGAATACAACTTTATGATATATATATATATATATATATTGACTTTGGAAGTGATACTATATTTCTAATTTATATGCATACTTAATTGAAGATGGGAAGCAATTTACCTGAAAAAAATTTCACATCGAAGGTTCATAACGAAGAATATAAGAAATTTTTCAATCACTATTTAAAAATAATTTTTATTAGATAAATTGTAGAGAGCTAATGTAAGGGTCAATCCCAATATCATGAAAAATATGTTTTATAGAATGTGGGTGAAATTTTACATTGTATCACAAAAGACTTTTTAAATTATCTTTATATCTATATATTGTTGTACATATATTATAAATGGATTGGAATACCCTAAATACTTTATTATAGTTATAAAATATTTTTGTTTTTTCTAATAAAAAATATATGTAAAGTGTTCCAATCTATTTTCAAGTTTATATAAAAAAGAATCATGCATTATTTTGTTTCTAAAATGAGGAAAAAAAAATAGGTGTTATTGAATGTTTGGAGGCTGAGGAGCACACAGTGTTTCAATGAGTCCATCTATACATATCTGTATATAAGTGTGTCCAAAACATATTTTTATTCGCAATAACAAATTTACATTGTTGGCCTCAACCATTAAATACTCATTCACAGTGAAGTAATCCAATGTGGTTTTAATTATGAATGAGTTAATTGTTTTAAGTGAAAATTTTAAAAACTATACTAGTTATGTCATATGTGAATATGTCATCATTTCTGTTTAACACTTTGTGCATTTTAAAAAATATATTTTATAAACCAAATTAATATATGTTTAAGAGAGCAGTAACTTAGAATTTTTTGTTACTTTTATAATTCTGACGTGCTGCTGCTTTTCCCTTCCAAAAAATTAATTGTTACTTTTATATATATTCAATTATACTTATATAGTAGTTGAAATCACGTGTAAATCTTGATGGATTGATGAATCCATTATTGTAATGTCTATAAATCTTGGATATATCTCATGAATATCTTTGATGTTGTATTGAATAGTGATAATTAATTAAGGTTAAAGTGCCTTCTATTATTGCAAGGAATCATCATTTGATAGATAGGTATAGCTTCTTAGCTACTTTCTTTACCTAATTCATTAATTAAATACCTTTGCATTATCTTGATATCTTGAAGAATTAAATGAATTATAATTATTAGTTACTTGACCTGTTTCGTATTATAATAATTTGATACAATAAGCATAGACAATTTAAAGCAAGCCACTACATAATTTATAAGAAAATTAATTCATCTTATTTATAATTATATAAACTTTATACAAGTACCATGTCCATACAGGGATTTTATTTACAAATTTTAAGTTAATGTAGTATATTGAAATTTAGTAATTAACAACTCATATTGGATCAAAATGAAAAGGTTAAATATTTTATAAAATAAAAAAATTATCAATTTATTGTTTTAAAGTTTAGATTGTCAGTTCTTATTATAAATTGAACTCGTGTATTATGATATTAAATATTTTCGATAAATCTTAAAACACCTACCGATAACTAAATTTCTATATAAACATACACAAACTACCCGAAAAGATAAACTAAATTTCTACACTCACCATATTTTCTATGCTTAATGTGTTTGATTAAAGTAAAGCAGGTAGCTTTTAGTTTGTTTATTAGAAAGCTAACCAAGTTGTCATGTGATGTTGTAGGGCAATTTGTGGGAGCTTAGTCCTATATAAGACTTAGGTGTTACAAAGTATGCAGCCTAAGGAAGAGCTCTTAGGAAAAGAACCCCACAACCAAAACCCCATATAATACAACTTTAGGTTACATGAGAGATCTTATACTATTTTATTTTTGGTGTATCGTTTGAGTTCATACATGTTGGAGACACAATAGCCCCACTCCAAATTTTGAAACATAACTTTACATTAACTTTGAAGTTTCACCATATGCTTTCCTGTCGGTCATCATTCGCAGGAAGAAAATATAAGCTTCCACCTAAGCTCAAGTAAAGAGAAGAAAAAGAAACAGAGATATAAAAATGTACTGGTAGTAATTATATTCCTCCACCCATGTCAAAGTTTGGAACATCTCTGTACTTTAAAGAGAAAAGCTCTTTACACTTTGTTGATGCCATTGTCGGCCATCATCCAACCACCCAAAAGAAATCCTTTACAAAATTAATTCTTTAGGAAGAGCCTTGTAAATTAAATCTACACCATCACGGTTATTAAAAATTACTATGTTAGGTGGAAGAATGAAAAATACACTAGCTTGTACTATTCATTAATTATGTATATATTATGTATCAAACAACATAAATGTCTGTTAGTTTCACCTACTTTTCTACTGATGCAACAATCTCAGCGCAGCTCAACTCAAATCAACTAAACTCAGCATTTTTCAAATAAATAAATTGAGCTAATGCTTTTGCTTTGTATACGCACAAATTCATACACGTATCAGAAATATATATGGGACAAACATTTATGCATGTGTAGTCAGTTCCACGTTCAATGGTCTTAATTTAGTGATGATTAAATATTAATAAGATCTTGTAAGGAAAATTTGATTTCTTACTGGACCTTGTCCAAGTAGATAAAAAGCAAGAGCCATGGTGGGTGACATACAGAAACTATTGAATACAATAAATCTCTGTCATGCGCTTTTCTGCAATGAAGAAAAGAAAGAGAAAAATAAATAAGAAATTGTTATATATATATATAAATGATATATAGAGTGAGTTAGCATGATGATATATTAATTATATAATAATTACTTGTGTTATTCTGATATTTTTGTGAGGCCTGCACACGGTTGTTATCATTGAAGCTTAACTGCGTTTAAGTTTTTGTGTATCTTTTCTTTGATAAAGGTATCCCTAAGTTTTCATCAGAAGCAATTATGAGGTTTGGATAAATTGTGTATAGCAGGACCATTTAGTGGGTCTAATTCTGTATCATTTGTCAGAAAAAGAAAAGGGTACAGAAGTGAAGTTATTTTAGGATGATGTTGATGATTTGCATTTTCATGTATGTGATATATGGTTGCATCCACCTGGAAGCCTCACCTGCATCTCATCATGGAGAAGATACAAAGCAAGGTTTCTCTTTATACGTTGTCATATAGCAGAGCTGTAAATTCTTCAACTTCTTTTATATATTCTTCTGGGTTCAGCCTCTTTATTATATATTGCTGCCATAAACAAATTTCAAGTACACTATCATTACACATTGTGGTTGAGGGCATATATCTATCTATCTATCTATCTATCTATATATATATATATATATATATATATATATATATAAATAAAAGCTAACAAAGAAGGACAATATACAGAGTAGAAGCAAAGTGGGATAAGATGAAGCATTTGCCATTATTTTTATTTAGCTTTTGTTACGAAAGTTTTGTGTAATATCATAAAAAACAACTTTTCATGATGAAATAATTTGAAAATTCTCACGTAAGTACGAGTGCACTATCACTTATCCAGATCGTTTTAAATTAGTAAACTGAACTGAAAAATTAGATAATATTAAATTGGTTTGAACTATGTATGTTTTTCAAACTAAACTCTGCAAGTTTTCTTTTATAATCAAATTGGATGTTTATCAACATGTTGCTGAGTAAAAAGGAGTTTAAGTTCTTTAATTAAATTAATTTTTCTGTACAAACAAAAGAATTAATGTAAAAACTTTACTAAAAAAGCCAATTGGATTTCATTAGACACTGATTTTCAAAAGGCTAATAAATATTCCACATAATAATAATTTAAAAACATAAGATGATTTTTGTTTTTATCTCGAATCTATTCAGATAGCACATACGCTCCTGCTTAAAAGTGAGTGTTATTGAGTCAAAAGTAAATGATTACCTGTAGCTATTTGTTTTCTTCATTGTACATATCATTGATCCGTAACATACCAGGACAACGCTTTTAAAGAGACTAATAGAAGAAATTTCTCTTTACTTAGACCAACTTTATGGGTAATCACAGAAAACTTATTTCATTTTTCAATTTTGATTGCTTGGTAATTTCTATAAGATTTCCATTATTTTTAGAGTTATTTTTAGTTTGGACATGTTTTCAAGTAAGTACGTATATAGAGTGATACAATTCCAAGTTTCAAGAATAAAAGATAAATACTTTTTGAAGTCTAAATTAAGAAAATATATAAAACTCTAAGTGGTTTGTAGTTTTTTCATTAATATAAAGTTAAAAAAAAAATTAACAATAATGTGACGTAACGAAAAAAATTATAATGCATGAGTAGACTGTGTAAGTCACTTACAATAGAGATAATTAAGAAAGTGACTAAAATGGAAGTGAAATTATTTTGAATACGGATCATATCTTTTAGTTCAATTGTTCAATTTTCAACTCATCTCTTACAAATTCAAACTCTCTTCATCAAATATCAATTAAATACTTGTGAAAAAGTTTTTTGATTTTGAAATAAGATCTAGAAAATATAAATAATAAATACGTAATTAATACATAATTTATCTCATTATCTTCAACATCTATTTATGAACTTGATTAAAGTGAATATAATTACGAATTTAAAGATAATTAATCATGATTCAATCTTTAAATGAGATGGTTATGTTAATTTATTTTAATTGGACCAATCGATCTGTTCGATGTCTAGACTGACTAATCTAATAGTTGATTATCTGGTCCAACCATTGACCGGATAAATATATTGTAGAAAAGGTTTTTGAGTTAAATTCTATTCTAAATGGCAATAAGGGAGTAGATTATGATGATAGATGATGGTAGAAAAGTTAAGCAAATGAAATTTACTTAGTGAACATATACATATGGAGTTTCAGATTCAGCAGTTGCGTGGATTAATTAAGGTAGACAAGAACAGCTTGGAAAGTTGGAATCAATGTCTTATGGTTTGCGATAGTGTAGTCATTGTGACATGCTAGGGACAAGGCTATTTTGAAGATGCAGGGTTATAAGAATCTGATATCTTGGAACTTTGTAAGCTCAGGTATTGGTTAAAAACTTAAAACCTAATCATCTCAGATTTCAGTATCCCATGCATGTCAGCATGCGAATCCACTGCTGTGTATTGATTGCTTAAGATACATGTTCTACCCATTATAACACGATCTTTCCATGATCCATCATTATAACATGGAGATCATTATGTATGCATCAAGGTTATTTAAATTATTTATAGTAGGAATTTGATTATTTTCAAATCTGCTGTTTATTGTTTCTAATACGTTTCATTATTTGATATAGTATATGATTATATAAAAATGAAAGTTTAAATGAAGATTAATATTGCTAGCATTTCAAGACCTTAAAGAAAAGAAATGAAGATTCGAAACATACTCCGACAAATCTAAAACTGCATTTGATTGAAAAGATGAATCCCGCGAGGAAACCGAGGTTGATGATCGATGTCAGAATCTTGCCGGAGATTTGGTTTTGATGAGGTTTAGGATTTGGTCGATGAGATTTGGTTTCCATAATTCAGGGTTAATTTTATTTATTTATAGTATTTGCATGCTTATTCAAATCCCCAAAAGAAATCAAATAAATCTTAAAGAGATTATCTCTTATCTTTTTAAAGACTTTTTCATTCTGAAACATTCCTTATTATTTATTTTGGTTTCTATCAAACAAGAAAAAAACATAATGGCGTGGACTAAAATATCTGCTATATTTGAAGAACATTCAAACTCAAAGACCGTTGAGATAAATGGTTCACCTTAATTTTGTCCTCTTGTAAGCGGAGATCATTACCATTTTAATTTTAAAAAGTAACTGAAATAAAAAAGATATATTTAAATTATTCTTCACCTTATAATTCTTAAATAATTTATAATCTTCCTTAATCTTATGAGGTGTCTTTGAAGGAAACAGGTTTAAGAAAAAAAAAATTGATATCTGTAATTTTCGGATGTGAGAAACCAATTTTTATTTTTATTTTTACAAAAGTTAAAAGCTAAATAGCTACAAACCTCAAACATATTTAAACTTGTAAAATTATTACGGATAGTTACTATATAGTGTACTTCTTTTTGTATTTGATTATAATATTTCTTATGGAAGTTTTTTGAACACCGAAGAGAACACTCGCATTTACACTCTTGTTAAAATTTTTTAGTATATTTTGAATAACTAATAGTATCGCCACCATTCCATAATAATCAGAATATTATCAATTTAATTAAGAGTTATTCTTGTTAGTGATTGGAGAATTCATTCAGCTCGCTCTTACATCAAATTGCAAACATTCACTGCTGGGCCACTAAGCATTTTGGGCTTCAAATGTATTTTAAGGACCAAAGGGTTGAGGTTTATTCTCTACACCACTTCATTTTACTCCCTGCAATACCACATTTCAAAAATTCGTTAAAATTTTGAAAACTTTTAAACACATTTTCGAAAAATTCCTTAATAAATTTCAACATCTATTAAAGATTTTTTAAACCTTTAACAAATTTCAAAATTTATTGAATAATTTTTTTTTTCAACGAATTTTGAAATTGGTTGAAAAAAATAGAGATGTAAGATTTTTTTAAATATAAAAGATAATTTTAAAATTTTAAAAAAATATGATAGGGGAAGAAGCAATGTGAGATGAAACAGAAAGTAATCCTCCAAAGAGTTTCAGTATCTAGTCAAACTTGAGGGTTTTACCCTGTACCACCAAACCCTTCATCGTGTATCTCTAAATTTTTATACAATTCCCAAATTACCCCTATTGAAAACTATTTAATATTTAAAAAAACGAGAAAAGAAATGGTTAAAGATTCTTTTTGAAAACAGATTTTTCAATGTACAAGTACAAATTTCTAGGCACACGTATTTCTTTAAATAAATTAAAAGAAGTCATACAATTTATTTTATAACAAAATTAAAAATTAATAGAATAAATTAAACGTTTATAATTAAATTATAAAATTAAAAATAATCTAATAAGCTTAAAAATAAAAACACCATAAAAATAATAATACTTAAAACTATATAATAATTTTATAATTTTTTATATGAATTTTAAATAAATTTATATTTTAATAAATTTAAAAGATTCATACAAATTATCTATTTATACATTTATATATAATATAATTAAACATTTTAAATTAATCTCATAAACTTTTACATTCAAAATAAACAAATCTTAAAATTTTAAAATAACAAACTTTTACGTGTGCGAAACAGAAATTTGAAAATAATATGATAAAAGATTTTAAACAATTTAGACTAATATAATCAAACATAAATTTAATATGTGAGACAGAAATTTTAAAAACATGTAATGCAATCTGATGAAACATTAAATAATACAATGTAACAAAACAGTAAAAAATATGTTAAAAAAAATACTTTACAAGCATTACAAGCATCTTATTTAGAGGTGCGAAGCACAAATTTTAAAATATATGCATCGTATTTTCAATTGCGAAAGTTAATTTTTTTTTGCCCAAACATATATAGGCTGTATACATCCGAAACAGAGAGCATCATATATTGAGATCCGAAATTTTCTCTTTCGAATTATCATTTTCATAATGTATACATTTTCATACCTCTATTTATTTTTTCATCGATTTTATTTATTAAATTTAATAAAATCTTATAAATTATTTTCTAACATTATAAATTATCTAATTAAACATTTATAAATTAATAAAAAATCATACAAAAATTAAAAAAATATAAACTAATACAATAATTAAAAAAACTAATACAACCAAAGATTTAAAAAGAAAAACATTTAAACACAAATCGGATATAGACATTCGAAAATCACAACATCAAATGTTAACATCCGATTCTTTCTGTTGGATGTCCACATCTGATGTTGTGATTTTCAAAATTTCATATTCGATTCATGTTTTAAATGTTTTATATATCGTATTAAGCAAATCCGTGAGGGTTTGGCCTAAAGCGAACAATATCTTATCATGTGTGGAGTTCTATGTGTGTGTCGAACCTCCCCCCAACAGTGGTATTAGAGCCCATGGTTCGAGTCTGGTGACCGGGCTCAGACGAGTACGCCCCCAATGATCAGGTGAGCTAGGCAGGTGGCCGGTGGCGGATGCCGGATGAATCATGAGAGGTGGGGAGAGCAAGAAATGCTCAAGTGTTGTGACCATGGATCGTGAAAGAGGGCAAAAGATAAATGCTTCGTGCTAACCATGGTGTACTCGGGATGAAAAGACCATAAGACTTCTGCAGCGAGGGAGGAAGGAGACCATAGTTCTTTGTTTGAGGGAGGATGTTGGAGTGCAAACAAAGTCCCACATCGAGTAAAAGAAGGGTTGGTCAAGGGTTTATATACACATAGATACCTCCAATGGTACGAGGCCTTTTGGAGTGATGCCAAAAGAAAATCCGTGAAAGTTTGGCCTAAAGCGGATAATATCTTAATTACCATATGTGGAGTTCTATGTGTGTGTCGAACCTCCCCCAACAAAAACAAATTATAACAGTAGCAACCACCACCAGCTATGCCAACCACGAACACCATCACCATCAGTTATGGCAACTAGTAACACCTTCAAGCTCAGCTAACTAGAAACACCACTTATCACCCTAAGTTGTCTCAACAAAATTCCCTCTCAACTTTAAAGACTACACTCAGGATTAGAACAAATGATATGGAGTAGAGAAACACTTAACAAAAGAGAAGAAATGAACAAATTAAAATGGAATGCAGGGTTAGGATTTTTAATAGGTGAAATCAAATGAGGGTTTTTTAATAAATGAAATCAAATGGAATGCATGTTTCATACTAGGAGAAATGGGGTTTTAGGGTTTCAATGCACAAAATTCCTCAACGACACAAAACTAATTAGTAATAACCAGCTCATTAATTAAAGAGGATATTTTGAGAAATTAGAGGTGCATAATGAAAAGGGTTAGAGGTAAACACATGTCGAAACTTTTGGGCTAATTCCATTTGGGAGTTGCTCCCTCCACCTCCCCGTTTCCACCCTCCACCTCCCAAACTTTCTTTTTTTTTTTTTTTATACAAAAGTAACCTTTTTCTTTTTCCTTTTTAACCTTTTCACTTTTCTTGTTTACTTTCTTATTTTAATGTTATTTAGTAGAACTCCAACCCTAAGTTTTTCCTCTTTCTTTCTCACTTTTACTCTATCCTCAATTACACCCCCACCCTTTTGAGATCCGCTCCTCTTTTCCACCTCCGTCACACTTTTTTTTTCTCTGGCCGACTTCTCCAAACTCTCCAAACTCTATCACTTTCCCCTTATTCTTCAATCAGCCCCCAGATGAATCTCCTTCGAGAGAAAAGGAAAAGCAACGAGATTTACTTCCCTGCAGGGGCGTGCCGTCGCTCCCATCTGACCAGCCACCGCAACGGCCTCTCTGCTTGGTTCATGTGTCGCCGGCGACACCAAGCGCCACCGGAGCTATCGTCGGCCGCGGCGTCACCATCCTCTTCATCACTGCATCCCTGGCGTTGCACAAATCGTCGAGCTCCTCGTCGGTTTCCTGGAACTCCTCAAAATCAAACTTGAAGTCCCTGTCTTCGACTTTGTCAAGGGGGCGCATGCGGAGCTCCCCCATCAGCTTGTCGTCAATCTCCTCGTGCCTCCCGACAGCTTCCGCTGTAGAGTCGCCTCCATGATCGACGGTAGCACCTGCTCGTCGCCCTTCATGTAGCCCTAAATCCGCCTCTTGAGCTCTTTGTTGTCGACGTCGTCCCGGTTTTATAGAACCGGCGGGGGAATTCCATTGGAGCAGAAGAGTTTTGGTCGCAGAGGAGTTGAAGCGGCGGGTGCAGGGGCGAAGTGAAGAAGGTTGCATGTGAACATAGTTGCATTTCTCAGAACAATTCTTCTCATTGTTCTTTGTTTCTCTTTTTGATTACTTTTCCCTTCATCATCATTTTTTTATTACTTTTTTTATTATTTTTTGGGTGACGATCAATGTTTTTGTGCTCTGTCTTGGATCAATGGATAGATGCTTAGGGTGAGGCCATGTTTGTGTTATTGGGGATAGATGAGTGGCGAAGAGTATGCAGAACCATATCATATATATTCAACATAATTACATGTTCAATGCGAGCAGACAAAGCCAAGCATCAACAAATCAAAGCAGGAAACTAATTACGAGCAGATTGCAAACATCTAGCGTTTATAATTTGTGAGCGATGAAGCTTTAAGAAGGAGAACTTACCTTCTATGTTGGCGTTTTGCTCTTGTAAATCCTGTAACTCTTTTTCTTCAGACGAAGCTCCACTTCTTTTTCTTTGTGGTATCGGCACCAAGAGTGATGGTGATTATCGACATCTGATTCACCTTAAGCGGATGTTGACATCCGTCAACGAATGCCCATATCCGTTTAAGGGAGGTTTATGGAAGGTTTCAACATTATTAGAGTCAGGGTTTATTCACGCACCTTTTTTTGTACAAAGTGCACCACTGCCTTCAAAGGGCAGAGATTGAATTTCTACGTACAGAGATGATTGAACTTTTGTAAGGGAGAACAATTCCTTCCACCAATTTTTTACTCACCACATTTTCAAGAGAAAAAATTCCATCATAAAGGAGTAAGAATGAAAACATAAACGTAAAAGAGTTAAAGAGAATCAATAACAGGTTATGTGATGGAGTAGATAAAAATAATAAAATTTTAACCCAAAGTAAATTTTTATTAAAAGGATAAAATAAGAATAAAAAAATAGACTAAAAGTTAAAAAAGGAAATGGGGTGGAGGGAGCAAATAGGAAGGTGGAGGGAGCAACACCCGTTTAAATGTAGTCTAAGCCCATTGTCCTGTTCTCCACCATTCTTCTCCGCAAAAACTTGGCAAAACCAAAAGATTGACGGCGAGAAAATTTCTTACACGACCCAAATTATTTTTAAATGTAGCCATACTTTTATTATTATTATTTTTAAATCATGTCTAGAGTAAGATTTAGCCTTTTATTTTTCTTTTTATTTCTTTATGGAATTGTGCTCACTTTTTTTGTGTTTTTCTCTTAACTTAAAAAAATAACGCGGTTTTAAAAACATATTTTTTGGTTGAATACCTTTCTGGAATTTTACTCAGTTGGATTTAGTTAGAATTTTATCTAGTTGGATTGAAAAAAAAAAACTTTAAAACATAGAAAACGTGCACACTTCCAAAAAAACTAAAAAAAAAACTAAGATCT
Organism: Vigna radiata var. radiata; assembly: GCF_000741045.1. Classification (NCBI taxonomy): domain Eukaryota; kingdom Viridiplantae; phylum Streptophyta; class Magnoliopsida; order Fabales; family Fabaceae; genus Vigna; species Vigna radiata. The sequence goes on from NC_028352.1 coordinate 4,175,822, forward strand.
TAAATCCTAAAATTGTACTCGTAATCATGGTTTAATAAAAATTAAAAATAAAAATACTAAAGTGCTTCTAAATACGACTCTTCTAAAAACTTTAAAAATAAAAAACGTGGTATAAAACACAATAAATAAATAGGACAAGGTGGTTAAAAATTAAAGACCGAAATCGTAGTTGAAAGCATGAATTCTTGGTCTGAAATCGTGTTCTCTGACACAATTTACATGTATAAGTATTTTATTCAAAATATTTTAATTTTGTGTATATTTAACGTAGGATAGAATATATTTATTTTTTACATATGAGTTGGACTTATATAGATTCTATATGAACTTTTTCTGAGACCCATTAAAAGTAGATTTCAAAGATAAAATTTCTCATCACTTATCTTATGTTTATATACTGTTTTTTTCATCTACAATATTTTAATACAAAATCGTGTTCTTTTTGTTTTTCTATATCCTTTATATTTTAATATATATTTTTATTATCTTAATTTCCATTTTACCTATCATTACCTATTTTCATTTTATAATGAAAATTAATTATTTCATTTTTTTAGTATTTGATGAATTATTTTTTAATTTTTTATAAAGTTCAAGTTAAAAATTAAAGTAACAAATGTTTTATAAAAATTACACAATAAAAAAAGTAATAACAGTTTAAATTGAAAAATAAAAAACAATTCAAATTTCTAAAAAATAAATAAACTTTAAACTTATA
>NC_028352.1:4176600-4206479 GCF_000741045.1 Vigna radiata var. radiata
ATATATATATATATATATATATATATATATATATAAAAGGTAAATAGAAGTAGTAAAAAAAGTAATAAAAATGTAATCATTTAAATAATCTAAAAAAAGTAATTACATAATACAATACAAGAAATATTTAAATAGTGATTAATTTTAATCAATTTTAGTATAAAAATAAATTAGCCATTATAATAACTAATTTATAAACTAAAAATTGTGGATAAGGAAAATAATATCTAAAATTAGTCATTAAAATTAGCTTTAAAATTTATCTCTAATATTAATTATCAACATTTTGGTTATACCAAAGAATTGGTTTCTACATTAATTGGGACCGATTTATGCATCATGATATATAATGAAATGATGTGAGTTTTATATATAATGAGAATTAATGCTTATATATATATATATATATATATATATATATATATATATATATATATATTCTAATTTAATGTTAATTTATTGTATCTTAGTTGATACTGAAAATGGTAGTTTTTTTACATATAAACCTTTTTCTCATACCCTACTTAAATTTCTCACATTATTTTTTTAAAAAAAAACTATGTGGATATAGATTTTTCCTATTACACAACGTGCTAACATAATTTTTTAAAGAATGAGCTGGTTAACCTTGAGAGATGAAAGGTGTGACAGTGAATGTCACAGATACATATGCATCTGAAATATTTGGAAGGAAAACAAAATATTTTGAAATATGGAAGAACCTTTTATGTTTTTTGAATGTTATGTATTACTATGTGCATGTTTCAGAAATACATGTAAGAATTGAGTGTATATGTTTAATGAGTGTGCACTGAATTAATAATTCCCATATTTTTTCAAAAGCCAAGTTCCTACAAATGAGATCTAACTTTGGGAGCTTTCCAAATCCCACAGGAGCACACATACATGCACAAGAAGTTGTTGCTTATATGCAGGGAATTTGATTTTACTGTTTACTATATAGTATGTGTGTTTTGTCTGATTGGTTACGGTCACTGGATCAGTCCCATGCTTTAGAAACAAACCTAAACCTACCTAGGAAGCTAAGGTTGTGTTGTGTGGTTCAAGTTTAGGAGAAAGACTCACTCCAAACATAACACATCAACCAACCTTTTCCAGTGTTTCATTTCGAGGCGACACGAGCACTTTCCCGGCATTTCCTCCCATCTCTTGGAAATTCTCAAAATTTTCTATGGATCCTCGTGACCTTCTTTCTCCTTAAATGCCCTTCAACGCTTCATTCAATTACCCTCAACTCCTCCTTCAACTCTCTTGTAAAACATTATCATCATGCCAAACAGGCAGATAAATATTCAAAATTGTTTGATATCATATATTATAAAAGATATTGCATTTAAAGAAGTAAATATTGATTCTACTAAATGAAAAAAGTGCATGATATCATGGCTATAGATACACTGTTGTATGTATGTATGTATAAAGTTGAAGGGATATGAAGGATATAGAAGTAATGAGGGGATGATAATAATGAAGGGATAGTTATGGGTAGGGTGGTGAGAACGTGGTCAAAGTTCTTTAGCTATTCATGGTTTTTAGTGCAAGCATGCAAACAGGATAATTGGCTGGTTTGGTTGCAGAGTTTGAAAGTGAAAGCCTGAAGACAAAGAGAACCCTAAGCAGGAAGGGATAATGCACACGTGTCAGTCACATTCCCCTGACTCTGAATTTGGCCAAAGAACCTGAAACGGCGTGACAACCAGATTAATTTTTGGTTGACTGCGTATGACCGGTGACGAATCAGCACCACGCCACCATGCACCCCTTTCTTCCTTCCATTCGCTAAACTCTATTTATTCCCTTCCTCTTCCACATTTTTCAAGACAAACAATTAAAATCAATTAAGACTGTTCACACTGTGAGAGAAACAGATTCCTTATCAATTCATGCACTTTCTTTTCTTCTTTTTAGTTCCATTTTCATTCCTATTTATTCCCTTTTCCCTTTCTCTTTTATGCTTCATATCTATGTTTTCCTTCTTCTTGCATCTTTAAGAAATGCTCGCTTGCAAGAACTAGTTCTAGGTTTGTTTATAGTTTTTGAGGTATAAATATTGGAACAGCGAGAGACGTGGGGTTTTGCTCCCTTATTGTGTTCACTTCGGTCAAAATCGCTTATTGTTTATGCACAACAATTTGGCGGTAGCAGTGCATCATCAACATTGGCAGGTATTTGGAATTGTTTATTCTTCACTGCCAGTGCTTCTCACTGTTATTTTTGGTAATATCGCTGCTACATTAATCAATATCTTATATATAGTAATCCTATTTTTCAGTTTAGATTCTTCCAATTCATCTATGACTAGCTAATGGTGAATTATATCTGAGATTGTCTGGTCCAAGGTTTCTAATTTATTTAGCAGAAATTAAAATTAAGATTTATAAATAGAAAATATGCATGGATTCCCTCGCTCTTGCACTGACTAACTTGATTAGTGTTTATGCTCTGAAAATTGTATATTCAATTACGGAGTCGTTCTTTTCTATAAATATAGCTGCGCTTTTAATCTTCTGTCTCCATGCATCAAACAAATGTGATAGCCATGGTATAGTTTATATGACAGGAAAGTTTATATTATTCAGCTTGTAGATTTGCTACACCTATTGTCCACACAACAATGGCTTATGCTCTCTCACGAGATGTTCCTTTTATTTTGTAAATAAATCAAAAGTAAATACATGCATGTATAATATTATTCTAGCATTGTAATTTCGTCCCTCTCAACAACACATTATTGTCACATTTACATAATATCAGCGATATAAAAAATCATTGTTTGTGTGTATAATTGTACTGAACATTTTAACGTTGTGCTTAAGCTACCAAATATATGCTCATAAAAGATATGCGTGTGCGTGTGTTGTGCTGTAATTGCGGTATATTACGAGATCCAAGCTTTGCCAAGCTAGTAACTTATATTATTCCCTATCTCTACTAGCTGAATATACTATAAATTATTGAGTGATAACTTAGACATTCCATAAAATATGAAATATTTGTGCCATGTTCAGTAATGATTATTCATTAGGATACGTGAAGATGCATTAGGGCTAACATAGGATGGTGAGTGCGGGCAAGTTAAGCCACTGTACATAGACGGTGGTTTGGCAGATCTTTTGATAATTTGTCTATATCCTAGAAATGGTGTTTTTAGGACGAAACTTAACCTAAGCAGAATACAAGCTTCTGGTGTTAGTGCAGATAAAATGATAGCATATGTTTAAGTTAAATAAATTAATTTGAAGCTAGTGGCCTTTTGACGGGTGAGGAAATCGAGTAGGTGGTCAACAGATTTTTACTTGGGGGAACAAAAAAAACCCTTCAAATTATATTTCTTAATTGCTGCTGAATTGAATCATGTTAATTAAATAATATTAATATGCAATACAGCTTGGTCTCATTTTGAACAAAAAGTAATTCTTACTCTTTCATTTTGTACTTTTAATTTTTAATATGTCGGATTTTCACCATATAATAATGCATGACCGTACTCATGCATCTTTAACACATGCAGGACTCGGGAATCCATAGATTGGTTTTTCTTTCTTAATTTATATACCGAATTCGAGAGTTTCTCTACAATGGACTTGATCTTCTACCTGATGTTTAAATATCCCGTTTCAGATCTTTATTTTGGTTTCCTTCATTATATATATGAATGTATTCATGTGGCTTGTATATGCAAGGAGAGAGAGAGAGAGATAGAGGTCGGTAGTCTAACTTTACGTAGAGTCGTTGATTTTGAGACCGAGAGATGATTTGTAGTGTGTGGGAATGCTGGGCTTTTGGGAGTCATTGTTTTCACAGAACGAGGACGAGAGTTCCAATAAACCAAGTGGGTGGAGAGAGGTTGAGAGAGAGAGAGAGAGAGAGAGAGAGATGAGAATGGTGGTATTGTCTCTGGTCAAAGACTGAAGGATTTGAAGGATAATAGTTTAATAACACACTCGTGTCCCTGATAATATCTTATTACATAGATATTAATTATTTAATAATGATTGTAGGCAGATTTTAACTTTGTTTGCTAGTGTTGGAAACTGGTGGAGAAGAGTCAGAGTCTACAAAATCGACCTTAGCTAAGGGGGTGTCACAGTCACACATCATTTTAACTATTATACCTGGTAGGACAGAGAACGGGGAAGAAGGGAAGAGCTTTAAATAATGCTAAAATGTTCCTTTCTTAGCCCTTTCTCTTCTTCCATTGTCTTAAGCTTGGAAGTTGAAAGGCTTGTTCATTGCTAGAACCCTTGGTAAACCTATATATGTTTCTTTGCTCTTCTCTTATTTTCCACATCTTTGGTTTCCCTTTTGCAAATCTTTCTCCTCATCTAATGTGTTAGATACAGCTGTTTTTGATTTCTTGAAAGGTAAAGCAAGCAAATAAGGGCTCAATGAACAACAACTGGCTTTCTTTCCCTCTTTCTCCCACTCATTCTTCCTTACCATCCTCCCATGATCTTCAAGCAACTCAGTACCACCAATTTTCCCTTGGGCTGGTGAACGAAAGCATGGAAAACCCTTTCCAAAATCATGGTGACCTCTCTCTTCTCTCTCTTCTCCTGTCTCTCATTCTATATTTATTTGCTTTGCTAATCTTTCTTTTCCGCTATTTAATTAATTCGACAGATTGGAATCTGATTAACACTCATAGCAGCAACGAGGTTCCAAAAGTGGCTGATTTTCTTGGAGTGAGCAAGTCTGAAAATCAGTCAGAGCTTGCTGCTTTAAACGAAATTCAGTCAAATGATTCAGATTATCTGTTCACAAACAACAGTCTGGTGCCTTTGCAAAACCCCGTGGTGGACACACCAAGCAATGAGTATCAAGAAAATGCTAACAGTAACTTGCAATCGTTGACATTATCCATGGGAAGTGGTAAGGATTCTACATGTGAAACCAGTGGTGAAAATAGTACAAACACTGTTGAAGCTGCACCTAGAAGAACTTTGGATACTTTCGGTCAGAGAACATCCATATATCGTGGAGTAACGCGGTTGGATAATCATTCTGTGTTTCACTTAATCAAATTTCTTTGTATGGTCAAGGTTTTTTTATTTATTGTGCTAATTAAATGTATATATAAACAGACATAGATGGACTGGAAGGTATGAAGCTCACCTTTGGGATAATAGCTGTAGAAGGGAAGGACAATCAAGAAAAGGACGCCAAGGTGATTAAACTTCATATCAATTCATTTTTTTGAGTTTTACTTTTGAAGTTTTTAGGTGATATTTATTAATTGAGAGTTCTATTAACACATTAATCTCTTGATGTTTTGCTTCTCTTCATACTTGGCATCAACTTTCCTTCAGTTTATTTGGGTAAGTGTTTCCATTTCAGTCTATTTTCCAACCCCTCTTCATTTTTTAAGTTCCTGGAGGTAGAAAATCAAACCACAAAATGTATTGTTTTCCTTTTGTTATTTATAATCTCAGGTGGATATGATAAAGAAGAGAAAGCAGCTAGGGCTTATGATTTAGCAGCACTGAAGTACTGGGGAACATCCACCACTACCAACTTTCCAGTAAGTTAATGGTACTTTCTCAATGCTTCTCAGACTCTGGTTCAAGGAAATCTTGTTGGTTTTACTTTAATTTTTCCACAGATTAGCAACTACGAGAAGGAATTGGATGAAATGAAACACATGACCAGACAAGAATTTGTTGCCGCTATAAGAAGGTGACTAATTCAAAGACAGCGTGCATAAAACATGTACAATACAAGTCTACAGTAGTAGTGCAATAACGGAGACAAGTAAAATTAATTTTTGAATCTAGTCCACTTTGTTACACAAACACACTAGCATAGTTTAATTAGAGTCACTTGCTAAACTTTTGACAACTGAGAACGCTATTAAATTACGAACTTGATTGTGGCAGTCATTAAAATACACAATTAATATGGCTTTGTTTTGATGAGTTTGTATCTGATAGTTATCGAAATAGGTTAAAAAGTTTATAACACCATTTCATAATATTCTTACAACTCTTTCAAATGCTTATTATTAGACATATTGTGGTGGTGATTTGCAGGAAAAGTAGCGGTTTCTCTAGAGGTGCATCAATGTATCGCGGAGTTACAAGGTGTCAAATGGAGCAGCCATGCTTTCTTCTTCTTCCTCTCATCCCATGCATTCGCTCCTTTTCTTTCTACTCTTTTCTTAGCAGAATATTATTATTCTTTGATCAGGCATCACCAACACGGAAGATGGCAAGCAAGGATTGGTAGAGTTGCAGGAAACAAAGATCTTTACTTGGGAACTTTCAGTAAGCCACCCACATAAATTTAAACATTGAAAGTTACACTAATCAGATTTTCAAATTAACCAACGTCAAAAATATTTATTAGGAAAAAAACATTATCCCATATGTTATAGTAACGATTAAAGTCTTTGAATGTCTTATTAGATTCGTGAACCCGGATGGATGTCTTATTAGATTCATGAAAGAAAAACAAATACGTATAAGTGAATATGCATTATTACTTCTCGTTGCAGGTACTGAGGAAGAGGCTGCAGAAGCTTACGACATAGCAGCGATAAAGTTCAGAGGTCTCAACGCTGTTACAAACTTTGACATGAGCCGTTATGACGTGAAAGCTATTCTCGAAAGCAACACTCTCCCGATAGGAGGAGGCGCTGCAAAACGTCTGAAAGAAGCTCAAGCTCTAGAATCTTCTAGAAAACGTGAAGAGATGATTGCACTAGGCTCATCCACCTTCCAATATGGAACCTCAAGCTCTTCCAGGCTACACGCTTACCCTCTAATGCAGCACCACCAGTTCGAGCAACCTCAACCTCTGCTAACCTTGCAAAACCATGACATGAGTTCTCACTTCTCTCACCAAGACCCTTTACACCAGGGTTACATCCAAACGCAGCTTCAGTTGCACCAGCAGAGTGGTGTTTCTTCTTACCTCCAGAATAATCCTCAGTTCTACGGTGGCTACCTTCAGAACCATCCTGCATTGCTTCAGGGAATGATGAACATGGGGTCTTCTTCTTCTTCATCTGTGTTGGAGAATAATAACAACAATAATAGCAATGTTGGTGGGTTTGCAGCAGGGAGTGGGTTTGGTATGGCTTCGAATCCATCGTCGGGTAACGCAGTGGGCGCGGCGGAGGAACTTGGCTTGGTGAAGGTTGACTATGACATGCCAGCCGGAGGTTACGGCGGTTGGTCGGCGGCGGCGGCGGAATCCATGCAGACGTCAAATGGTGGAGTGTTCACAATGTGGAATGAGTGAGGGAAGGGAAGATAGTTCCAAGTGTATGGGGGACACGACAACGTACGAGTCGCCATACAATTTTGTTATGCTTTTTTTTAATTTTTTTTTTTACTTTCGTTTTTATTATTCTCGCAATTGGAAAAGAAAAATAGGTGCTTATTTTCTGAGACATTTGACCACTAAGGAAGTGAGCAAAGACCAAATATATCTATTATTCATGTCTTTTATTATGCCCAATGTTTGTGAGAATTTTGCTTAGGGTAAATTACTCTAAGTACCCACTAATCTTCTATTCGCTTAGCATTGGTGCCAAAAAGTTTTTCACTATGCTTAATTAATCTATGTCTGCCATGATTAGACTTAGTTAATGCCTCTATTCTAAAAAATATTTAAGCTTTAATAAATATTCAGTTTCACATTATATACTTAAACTAATATATATATTATTGATTGTACAAGACATTATAGTAGAACATTATTACAAGAAAATATTTAAATAATTAATTTCAATAACAAAAAATAATTAATTATTATAGTGATCTATTTATATAACAATTTATAAATTAAAAATAATTGATAATTAAAATAATTTATATTATAAATAAAAAATTATAAATAATTTGTGAATTGATTTTTAAAGTACTTATTAAAATTAGATTTTCGCTACCAAAATAATTAGTCACTAAATTGGGATTCTTCAAGGAGTATTTGGCCACAACCAAAAAAAACGAGAACAAAGGAGGAATTGAACCTTAACACAATTAAGGGAGAAAGAACTAATGGAAGAAAAAGTCTTTCTTTGGTGGAGAAGAGAAGAAGAGTGGGTACTAAATTATTCTAGAGGTACTACCCATGGTTCAGTAATCAATATAATTCTTATATTAAACATATACTATTTTTAATTAATAGTTGATAAGTTCAAAATATAAATAATAAATTATAACAAATTAACTTAAAATAAAATATAATCATAAAATAAATAAGATACTTATAATTTAATTTTTAGATCGATCATATGTATCAAATTTGTTATAAATATAATTAATTATTAGTTTCTATAAAGATTTAGTAAAAATATATGTTAACTGATTATTTGAATTAACGAACTCAATCAATCTTAATGTACTTAGTCCTGTCATGAAAAACAAGATTAGAACTAATATAAATAACAGTTTGATTGTCACATATAAGTGTCATTTGAGTGACATTTCTAAATTTTAGTTCTCAAAACTATTTCTTAAGTCAAACAAGCTCACAAGTGACCAATGTCAACTCTATATTCTGCTTCTGCATTATAAATCTTATCGTAATATTTTATTTTTTGCTTTTTCAATAAATCAAGCTACCACTAACAAAGACACAATATACCCGGATGTAGACCTTTTATCAGAAAAAGATCATACACCATCAGCATCTTAATAACAAATACTCTTGTATGATTATTAGTATCATATAACAACCAATTTTTCAAGAAACATTTTACTGAACTTTAATATACGGATAACTGCATTTCAATGATTTTCATACATAAAATTGAAAAATTATTTTACGGTTACTTGTCCTTTTTGTTTACCAATAATTTAATAAATGTTATCACAATTTTATATGTTATAACATTTTCTTTCCAATAATTTAAAAAATATTATCACATTTTTATGCGTTAGGTTTTTTTTTGGTCGTAACCTATGCATAATTAGATATGATTTTTGTGACAGTGACATATGGTGATTTTTATTTTAGGTTAATGAAAATGAATGACTTTGTTATTCCTTTCTACTCTTTTATTTTCCTTTGCTAATATAATTTTTTTTATACATTTGTTGAATCTATGCATCCATTATATTTTCTGATTTGATTTGATGGTGTTGAGTATCATATTAGATAACAATTAATATGGTATAAAAAATTTACAAAATTATTTTGTTAACGTTTTTTTTTTCTTATATTGTGTGACCTCTTATATTTATTTTTGATAAATGAAATTTTGATTAAAAAGATATATTTTCTTAAAAACCTAAAGAGATTTTTTAAATTTCATATTAAATAAAAATAAATATCGTATACAAGTCCAACTATTAAGTTGGAACTCTATTGCATTGACAAAGATCTTGAAAAGAAAGAAGAGAAAATTCATTCCTTTATTTAATATGAATTACATTTCAAGAACATTGAAGTTCTATTTTTCGTAACATAAGGAGTATGATTTTCCCATGTAGTCATGTTACAAGTTGAAATCCATAGTGTTATTTAATGTTTACATCAGAAGCAAACATATTTACACGGTAACATGTATTATTTTATTTTATAGATAAACATTTTTACGTGACTAAATTTGATATTTTAGTAAAAAAAATTAGGTTAATTGAATTAAGGAAGAAAAAATAAATCATAGTAAAATAATACATGTTACTGAAAAATACCTTTAATTTTTTATTTTAATACCATTATATAATCTATTTATTTTATTTTTACTACTTAAAATACATGTATCTAATTTTTTTATAACGATAATAAAAAGAATTTATTTTTATCATAATTATGAAAAGTTAAATATAAAATAAATCATTTTTATAGCATAAATATAAGCAGATAATCAATTTTAGAAAAACTAATGAAAATACAGGCATTATGTATTATAGAATAATTTTTATTAAAATAATTATAAAAATAAATAATTTATATATTATTTATTATTATAAATAATTATTTGAATTTTAAAAAAATAGTTATTACAAGGATCAAGTAGTAACAATGATAAAATAGTAAAATAATAATTTTATTTTATTCAATGACTAAATTTAGATTAACAATTATTTAAAAAGTAAAATAGAAATATGCTTATTTTAATTTAAAATATTCAGTTATTTAAAGAGGAAATTTGTATAAAATGGTTATAAAATTTAATCCAAGATATATATAAATAAAATAACGAATACCATTACATATGGATCCATTATCTAGAAATACAATGTTAACCTAATATATTATCGTTACAATGATTAAATTTCCGTTTCAATCCTCCATTTTTTGCTTGGATTATTAGTTTGGTTGTGGGCTTGGGAAAGGGTGTTGCTCCCTCCACCTCTCCAAGTGGGACTTGTACATCCCTACTATTTTAATTTATTTTAAAAATATTTTATATCTCTTCATTATTTTTTTTTATTTCAAAAATATCCTATACCTCCCTACTATCCTTAACAATCTTTCTCTTTCTCTTTATATTAATGGAGCATTTACATGACTAATTAATGGAGCATTTTACATGACTCATGAACTTGTGATATATTTTCTTAAATAAGTTTGATTTAATCTTATTCTTGTTGCTGAATATATTTTTTTCTTTTCAAATTACTTAACAAATGGTAAAATTTTGTTCTAAATTTCTAGAGAAATGTTTATATATATATGTGTGTGTTTTTTTTACATATAATATCTATAATTTTTAACATAAAATTCAAAGGAAACTTCAATGTTAGTACTTTCACCATTTCCATTTTATAAAATTAAAAGTTATATGCAAATACAAAATAATAAAATAATAATATTAATAGTAAATAATGATATATTATTATTATTATATACTAACTTTATAATNATATTTTAAGTATTTAATAAAAAATTTATATTATTTATCTAATAAATTAAATATTTTATTTATGTTATTTGAGTCAAATATGTCGATGAGTCAAAACATAATATAATGTTAAAAATTATAGATATTATATGTAAAAAAAACACACATATATATAAACATTTTTCTAGAAATTTAGAACAAAATTTTACTATTTAATAAGTAATTTGAAAAGAAAAAATATATTAAACAACAAAAATAAGATTGAATCAAACTTATTTAAGAAAATATATCACAAGTTCAAATTTGAGTCATGTAAATGATTCATTAATGAGCCATGTAAATGCTCCATTAATGTAGAGAGGGAAAAAGAAAAATAGTTAAGGATAGTGAGGAGATGTGGGGTATTTTTGGAATAAAAGAAAATAGCAGAGAGGTGTAGAATATTTTTGAAATAAAATTAAATAGTGGGAGATAAGGTCGCACTTGGGAAGGTACAGGGAGCAACATCCTTCGGAAATGTATCCTATATGAGTTGCTGGGCTCTGTGAAAGCATAGTTGCATTGCACAAATACATTGAACGTTGCAACTTAAGCTTTAGAAACGGGATTTTTTTCGTGTAGATGATACAGTTGTAGGTGCGAGTCTTGCTTAAGATTATTAACAAACCGATGCCAGTACACGTTTTAATGGTTTTAATGGGATTGATCAATTTAATATTTTAACTTCTTCTCGGAAAAATTGTTATTACATTTTTGACAAATATTCACAATATTATGGTCGGTGCCAAATTCGCAAATATTAACTCAACTTAATTTTTTTTCGCTTTTATTTGGTACTTATTATATTGAATAAGTGATGAAGTAGAATAAATTCTAAAAAAATTTGCAAATGGAAAGCAGTCCAAAGTTTTATCGAAAATAAATTCATAGAAAGCCCACCACAATTACAATCTATCACATGTGTAGGAATGCTCTTGGTACCATCTTCAAATTGCACATATCATTCTGATACAGGATAGAAGCATTACAAAGCTAACAACACCAACTTTCACCAAACCAGCAAAAATTTAAAAGCTTAAACACTGCGGCCAACATATATATTTTCGCCAATCACATGAAAGAGTCCTTCAAATTGCAGAGATGTGTCCTATAACTCCAAGTCACATACCACATATAACAATATAATAAGAACACCAATTAAATGTGAAGGAAACTCGGGTCATTTCACGATGAAATTGTGCATAACTTCATCTCAAGTATGAAACTTCGACTTTAAACCTTAGATCTTATCAAGCTTCTCAGCCTTGACCACTGGGTTTGCTTTAGCTATCGCATCCCGAGCAGCAGTGCGATAATCAAACGGGCAATTATGCTTGTCTGAGTAGCGATGTACAGCACAAAAAAGATTGCCACATCGACAATTGAACCCTGTCAAACCAACTCGCTTATTGCAGCTGCTGCAACGTTTAGGACCATCCTTCGGCTTTGCCTCCTCGCTCTCCTCTGAAACTGAACCAAATAAAGGTTGCACAGAGACAGTTTTAGGCTCTACTGAAATAAGTGGGATTTCAACATTAGCAGCAACAACAGGTTCATTTCCGGTGCTGCTAGATGACCCGTTCATAATATTCCCAATGGACGATGCGGCAAGCTTGGCCTGCTCCTGTTTCAGCAACATGTCTTTGTGGCATTTAGAACACATATTCATGGTAGCTGCACTTCCAAAAAATCCACAGTTGTTGATGCACAGTATAGGAGCTTCGGGAGGAGCTTGGCACCCAGTCTTGTCATGGTCCATCTTTTTCAACTTTCCTGCACCGAAGATATTCAAAATACAAGCATCTAAGATTACTTCATCACAAATTTCGTTATAAACAACAAGCCACATCAGAGCAACCCCAGAACGCAACTATGATTATTATCAAACTTATGCAAGGCAACAATATAAACCTTTTCCCAAAGCAAAATATTGACGAAACAAGCTTTTGCGCATATCCATTTAAACAAGAAATATGTTGCATTGTTCCTCTTTAGGCATGAGCATGCCAGGTTGCATAAAGAGAAAAATCCCAAAGTTTCAAAAAGAACCCGGAAAAAAATGGTAAGGAATCATGTGACTTGTCAACTTCTCAAGCACAAATTGAAAATAAATCACAAACCAGGCAGTGACATTATCAAACATTATTTGACTTATGAACTTTCAGAATCTTGCAAAAAATGCCTTCATAGACATAAAAAGAATAATTTATAACAATCCAACCACCCTATCCCTAGCCCTGATAGAAAAAGGTACAGCACTGATTCAATTTTAACCAATTAGAGATACAAATTAACGTTACAAGCGTGTAAAAGTCCTACTGCATATCCATTTCAATTAAAATGATCCATACACAATGTGAAAGATATCAAGGCGTACTATCAGATATATTCACAATCATAAATTCATTTCAAAATTGTTAAAAGATTAAGATAGTTGAAGATGCTCAAGTTGTAATGTCATAGCAGTGAGGAGTAGAACGGCCCTCTTTAGCAGCTACCCTGTTTTCAGCATTGTTAGATTTTTTTTTTTCCAAACATGCATACATGATTCCTCAGTTAAACTACTGTCCAATACCTGCTCAGTCGATTCATCACACCACAATCTTCCCAGAAATTAATACACAATCAAAGTGGTCACATCCTTGTACATATTGAAAAAGTTTTACCTCATAACTATTCATCGCAACAAATGTCGAAACATCAAACAAGAATTAAGAAAATATTGAAAACATTGAACCCGACATCATTTAATCACCAAACTTTGACCAAAAGCTCATAAACACGAACAGAGAAATACAATAAAAAAAAAAAAAAAAAAAACAAAAACCCAAGAGAATTCAAGCCTCTACAATTAGGAAAGAGAAGCCAAAGCCGGAACAGTAATACACACCGCCATATGATATGGCCAGAAATCAATACATGATACCATCGACACTCGTCACTGAATATTCTAATAAATTGGATGAAAATTCAACAAAAACATAGTCACGGCCTTCGAGGAAAAAGCCATTCGCTGTACATATCTTAAAAAAACACAACTAACTATTTCCACCTCTAAACTATAACTCAAATTTCTTCACACAATAAAAAAGAAACCATTAAAGCGAGACGAAATCATCACGAACTAATCTACACAGAGACACGTCGCAGAAGTGAAAATTGCAAGAGAAATATATAAATGATAATCTAACCTGCTGGCCAGAGGAAGAATTTTTTACAAAAGAATCTGGGAAACGAAACCTTGTCGTGGATCTAACAAGCTCAGAATCGCATCGGAAATGAATCCTGGATTCACCGAATGACGAAAAAAAAAAGACAACGAAAAAGAATGGTTAATAATCAAATAGAATAGCTGTTTAAAGAGGAAAACGAGAATTGAAAAGGAGATAAGGGTAATGGAACCCTAACCCTAGTGGAATTGGGATCGTGAATGAGGAGAGAGAAATCAAAGCCGAAGGAGGAAGAAGAGAGAGATAGAGAGGGAGAGAAAGGGAGAGAGAAAGAGAAGGGAGGGAGAGAGAGAGAGAGAGAGAGAGATGCGTCGTTTGTGTGTGTCAGTGTTTGGTATTTAAAAGGGCCTTTTGTTGCTTCTCTCTATGTGTGTACCAACGAACTCCGTTTACTGAGAATTGAGGCGACGTGGGAAGTTACTATTGGCTGCGCGTGTTACTCTGACATTCCCTATTTTGTCCCTTTCTCTTTTACTATTAACACTTTTGCCAGCTTCCCAATTTATTTCATTAAAATGTTTTATTTTAACATCTCCTTGTGTTTCAGGGAGCATGCTCACAGCCACGTCACCCTCCAATAGGAAGAGACATACACTACCATTACCTTAATTAATCATCATTTCCTGCTGCACTGCAACTATCACAATAACAATATTTTCAACCAGTATTTATTTGTTAAATACCAAAACAAAATAACATTAAATATTTTTATTTTTTATTTAATATTTTATCCCTTATTAAACTCATAAATAGAATGAGATGAATGTCTTACGATTTTTTTTCTCTAATATACGTCTAAAATAACAATTATTTTGTACAATATCTTTTTAAGGAAATTATTTTTATAGAAATATCTTTAGTTGGTTTTCTTTATCGAAAATATCCTTAAATGCTTTTGTTAATATCTTATTCCTTTTCGGTCCATTATTTTTAATGTTTATATTTTTAAGGTTTAATACCTATTTTGGTTTCTCCTTTAGAAAGGTATGTTCAAAGTAGTCTCTTCTTTTTTTCAAAAGTTCACTTAAGTCCTATCTTTTGCATAAAGTATTCAAAGGAGTCCTTTTTGCTAATGGCGTTAAGTTCAGTAACGGCAGACGTGCCAGATGTCTAATATCTGATTATATGGCATTGTTATTTGTTTTAATAAATATATATAATTGTGATGTGTAAATTATATTAATTAGGGTAAAATAAAGAAATGAATTAGGGATAATTAGGGTTAGAAAATTGGGGTAATTGGAATTGGATTGCGATTGGGATAGGGATTGCGAGCCATGGAGGCAAGAAGCGATGTCTGGCACGAAAAGCTGTAAGCAGGCATCCCCATTTTCAATTCGTCTCTTGGAAACAACACGAAATTATAACTGCAAATTTTCAACGTTATCTTCAAAACAAATCGAGACCCAGCATTTTCAATAAACGAAAAAGAAGTGAAAGTGTCGGGAACTAACGGGTGAGCGAGGAGTTTGTCGGAGCTAGAGACGGAGAAGGGGCATACTGCAAAGTGGAGGAGCTGGAAGCGGTGGGCAGCGCGGCAGGCCTTTGAGTAGGCGGTCTGGGCGGTGTCGAAAGGTAGAGGGCGGAGCCAGGACGGCGGCGACGGAGAGCCGGTCTTGGCCATGGATACGGCGACATAATCGGAGGAAGAGATGTGAGTCTTTAGCTCTTGCAGGGACTCTTCAAAGTTGGAAGTTGTCACCTGCTTCACCCTCCATTTCGAGGACGACGTGCAGAGAGAACGAAGCCGCAACTGAAACACAGAAGCCATCAAAACGGCGTCGTTTCTGCTTCGGATTTAATCCAACCCTAATCATCAAAACCCCTAAATCCTTCTTTAATCCAACCCTAATTATATTCATTTACACGTCATCATTATATATTTTTTTAAAAACAAATTACAATGCTAAATCAGCAGATGTTAGACACCTGGCACGTCTGCTGTTACTGAACTTAACGCCGTTAGCAAAAAGGACCACTTTGAACAGTTTTTGCAAAAGATAGGACTTAAGTGAACTTTTGAAAAAAGGAGGGACCACTTTGAACAAACTCTCCCAAAGGAGAGACCGAAATAGGTATTAAACGTACTTTTAACTTAAATTTTAATGTTCTTGAAAAATAAATTATAATAACTAAAGATATATTGTATAGCAGTGTAAATCATCATAAATATAAACTACAATCATATATTAAAATAATAGTTATTGCAATTTAAACCTGATATAATGTCATATTAAAATTATTTTTACTAAAAGTGAGTTATATGAAAAAAAAAAAAAGTCAGTACAGAGTGTTACTGTCTAGAAGATATACGAAGTCTAAAATATAAATTTGAATAATTGTTTCGAAATTATTTAGTCTCCACCAAAATAATTTAGTATTTTTAGTAAAATAATTGAAGGACTTAGTTAAAAATATAGCTTTACCTTTCATATGTAAAATATGTAGTTATTTTATTAATACCAGCAGAAATACATCTAGGTATCTTCTTTTCTAGTTATATACAAATTGAGTTTGATTTTTTATTTTTAATATAATGTAGTGCATTAAGTTTTAAGAGAACTTACCATTCACTAGTAAAAAACGAGTTTTCTAATGTGTTATATACGTTTTGGTTTTTGGTGGCATATTTTTATAGTTACAACGATATTATATGTTTCGGTTTATTAAGAATTGATATCAAACAGGTATATTGTCTCTGTTGCTGTTCAAAATCGAGATAGTATCTCTTGCCAAAATCAAATATCTTTTGAATCGAACGTTCTAATTCATTTTGTCCTGCCACAAGTACACATCTTCTGAAACCGAATATTCCAAAGTCCATTTTGGTAACCTTTGTTGCCCCGATTCCTTTTTAGCCAATGTTATAGGCTCTTTTTGCCTCGGTTCATTAAGAACCGATGTCGAATGGGTACACTGCCTTTGTTTCTGCTCAGAACCGAAGCAATATCACTTGCCAGAACTAGACATCCTTTGAACCGAACGTTCTAATTCATTCTGTCCTGCCACAAGCACACATCCTCTGAAATCAAACATTCCAAAATCCATTTTGGTAACTTCTATTGCCTTGGTTCCCTCTTAGCCGATGTTGTAGGCTTTTTATGCCTCCGTTATTGAGAATCGATGTCGACCAGGTATACTGCCTCTGTTGTTGCTCAGAATCGAGGCAGTTCGAACGTTCCAAAATCCATTTTGGTAACCTCTATAGCTTCGGTTCCCTCTCAGCCGATGTCGTAGACTCTTTATGCTTTGGTTTGCCCACGAACCAAGGTAGTATGTCTTGCCATAGGCCACACATCCTCTAAAATTGAACGTTCCAAAATCCATTTTGGTAATCTCTATTGCCTCATCCCTCTTAGCCGATGTTGTACGCGTTTTATGCATCGGTTTGCCCACGGACCGAGGTAATAACATGCATTTAGGTTTAAATTTCACGAAGGGAGGCACTTTTAAACAAAATGCCTTCGTTTAGGCTTTGTGTCGCTGATCTCTGTCATCCTCGGGGTTCTCTTCATGCAATGTTTTGTTATCTTCTTCAGTCCTTTGTCGTGGCTTCATAAGAAGGAGGAAGCACCGATCTTCATCTTTTTCTTTTCTTCTCGTTTTGTTTTGCCTCGCAGTGAGGGAGGCACAAACCTCCTTTCCTTTTCTCCAACTATGGTTTGTGTTTTGTATGGAGGGAAAAGTCCATTTTGTTTCTCGGTGTTGGTTGGTTTATGCGGGAAGGGAGGTGACTTCGACAACTTAGGCACATCTTGAGATCTGAAATTAGGGTTTTAATTGTTCTCTGGTTTTGGGAATTTTTGTTTTTGTTATTTGATTTTGCAATTTAAGGATTTAGGATTTTCGTTTCGAGTTGGGTTTTTGATCTCATGTTCTTGTTCGTGTATTTTCTTTTGCGGTTGGGTTTGGCTGTGGTGGTTTCCATATTCAAAGCAACTTAAACGATGAACGCAGGTCACAACTAATCGGTCTTGTGACTCTACTGCCTCGATTCAGGTCTCAACTGAGACAACAGAGTTTGACATACTGCCTCGGTTCCTGAACCGAGGCAAAAGCCTGCCTCTTTTTACTTCACATGTATATATCTCGGTTGTAGAATCGTTGTCTATAGACAAAAATAACTGTTATTGTTTCCTTAAGTGCACTAGTTATACATCAATAAAATAGAATATAAAATTAGTCTGTAAAAACTATGATAAACAAAACTAAACATATGGTAATGTACTTTTTCTTACCGGAATATTTCATGTGAAATAATTTTTAAGATGAATTATGAATTCTTAAAAATTAAGTTGTCTTTCATTTGTCAAGATTTATGAATAAAAATTTAATATGACGATTGATTATATACTTTCTCTAAAAATATATATTGTATTTATAGACTCATACTGATAATATAAAGATATTCAATTGCTATATATGATATTTGATTGTTATACATATTATCATATATTAATATAAATATGTTTAAATAACAAAAATATATCACAAAAATTTATCTTGATTATAGCAATTTTGTGACCCCAATATCCAAGCCCAATGTATAAGTTATAAATGGCTGAAAATTTGGTATCTCAAACCAAGTACACACTAAATAAAAATATTTTATTATATATTATTAGAGTAAAAAGAAAAATCACTAATGTTCCAAATGATTTACGTGATTTCATTTTTATCACTAAATTTTGAAGAAATATCTTTTTATCAAATTCTCAAAAGATTTTTTTTTTCAATCTTTAAATTATAATGCATATTTTGAAAGTGTGCTGAATATTATATATTTTTTTTATTCAAAGGTTCAAATGGTCTTTAGCCCACCACCAACGTTTATACAACTTTTCTTTTTACACAAAAGTTGTGTTTTTTAAAAAAAAAAAAACAAAAAATCATTCATTTACATAATTGGTTAAAAAACCTAATATTTAACTTGATATTTACTTATTTATTTGATTTTATGAACTACCAATTAGATTGTAATTATATTTCTCTTGATAATTAGATTAATTTAGTTTATCTTCTCAAGATCAGATTATAAGCAAAATGTCAAATAAAGTCAAATGCTAAATTATACTAAATTTTAACAACTTGATCACTATATCTTTTCTTGTTTTTGTTAATACGATGATAACGATGATGTATGTAGATGTTGTATTTTTCTTTCTGGGTAGAAAAGTCGTATATTATACAAGCATAAATGTGCAGATTCACATTATATTCCATTAACATTTCATAAAAGAAAATGATCAGGTGATTAAGAAAGAAAAAGTTTTGATTTACTATTGTAATTTGTAATTTCTCCTAAGCCATGCTAAAAAAACTTAATAAATAGGTATAAATGATATTTTGAATGTTAACAGAGAACATGAACTTTCTAGGATGTTTTTTCATTGGTCAGAATCGGAAATATCAATGAGGTAGGAGCATGTCATTTTCAAGAACAAAAGGTTAATTTTTTATTTTTTATTTTTATTTTTCAAATTAGCCTTTGCAAACAAAGCAAGCCACTAGCTCATTGGTTTTTTCTTATCATACATACATAGAATAGGAAAAAAAAAAACACTTTAGTGGAATCTAGTGTGCTATTAATTTTTTTGTTGACCAATAGTATAATGGAAAGATATTTGTTTGTCGCCCTGTCAATCCTTTATGTAAACTTTAAAATCACATCATATTTGCAACCGACTTAAATGATCCATGTATAAACTTAGGACTACTCTATATTAACAATGTTTCATATTATACGTGTTAATGTTTAATTCATTTAAATGTTAGATTACTTTTATACTATTACGTAATATTAATAATAGAAACTAATTTAATGTCCTTTTAAATTATATTTGTACCATATACAAATATAATTCTAGAAAAAAAAAATAGTCCAAGTTTGACGTGATTTTTAAAATATATATATAAGTAAAATTTCATATCTAAAATTATCACCAATTTTATAATTTTATTTTTATATTGGTTTGTGCACTACCAATGTCTTGCAATCATTTTCTTTGTGGGTTTTTCTAATTCCAATCAACAACAAAAGAACAACCCAGCAGCCAAACTAATTGAATGGCTACTACTAGCACTAGGACTATAACTACTAAGCAGAAAGAAGAAGTTGACCATCTTTTGTATATCCAGCAACGCGATTCTATCGAATATTTTAGAGAAATTTTATCATTTATTTTTTCAGACGTGCTATATTTAAATTGAATGTGTTATATGTCTAGTGTAACTTGTTAAATTTTTATTTACTGTCAGTTTTAATTAAGATATATGAAATATTAACATAAATATTTTAAAAAAATTGCCGATCAAATGATTTTTCATGGGTTAATTTAAATGCAGTAATAATAAGTTTCTTATATAAGTAGACATAGAGAGAGAATGTTTTCTTAGAAAATAGAGAAAACCCCTTCTTTATTTTAAACCAAATTCTCTCAAAAATCTTAATTTTTTTTTCTTTCTAAATTTCTAAAATGGAGATGTTAGTTGTGACGGATAATGTTACCAATATGAGATAGAATGAATGTAACTTTGATGATGTTATTGTTTATATTTAAAGGATGAAAATGCCTTTGCATCTTGTATTGGAATATTTAGAATATATAGGATTGAAAAATCATTTATGTCTTGTTCACTTGAAGAGATTTTGGAGAGAGTAATTGAATGGATTTGAGAGAATTTGAACAATTTTTTTGGGGCGTTGTTCCCTCCACTTCCCATTTCACTTTTACCCCTCATTTCATCTCTTTATTCTTATTTTATCCTTGAGTAAAGTTTTTTCTTTAGGTTAATATTTTTTAACTCGAATCTTATGCATGCAGCGAAATATCCCCTTCCCACTCCAATGCAGCAGACTCACGGCCCAGGATGCAGTTCCGGCAAAGCCCACGAAATTGTCCCCACCGAGTCTGTGCTGATTCCAACAGTGATCCACCGCTGTAATCCTTTCGGCAAAGACCAGCAGGAATGGCGGAAGCGACCCGAGCTCGTAGATTTGCATCCTCTTCTACAAATCCATGAACTGTGTTGGAGCACAGTGTAAGCTCGAACATCAAGTGAGTATTACTCCACAGGAATTAAATCAAACAACTTGATGCAATATAATGTTGTGACTCTCTCCCCAATATCTGAACCGTCAATTCAAAAAACTGATTGTCCAACCTCAAATTTTGTTCACTCTCAAAATGCAACCAGCCCCATTCAAACAGCAAAAGAGTCCTCTCCCACTTCCCATAAAGGTCTGAAGCTTTCAATAGGCCGAGAAAATCAACCTCAAGCAAGTCAAACTCAACAGAGTTGAAAAAACCATTCAATTCATGCAAAGGTGACCCAACAATTGAATCGAGCAACAACTTACCCTTGTCGGATAAAAATCCAAACTTTGTATCATTAAGCTGGTCTTGTTCAACAACGTGGTTAGAAGCTAAAGAAGGTTTCTTTTGCTTTGAATGAAGGGAGTTATTAAAATGGGTGTTGTTATCTTGGAAGCAGGCACAAAGGTTAACATGGGAGTGGTGATGGGACTGATGCTGAAGATGTTGGAGAAGTGAATCCAAATGGAAAGAAGGAGGAGGAGGTGGTGGAGATTGTGGAGGTAAAAAATTTGGCTTGAATTTTGAAGGTTGTTGGGTTTGTCTTCGTGCAAGGACTGGTAAAAATGGCCGATTGGGGAAGAGGGTACCCTCCACTGGCACCAGCAAATGCAATGGGAAGAGGGTACCTCCATGGATCCTCGCAGGTATGCCGCATCCAGGGATTGCCACGTGGACTGTATTTCTGGGGTAGGTATCATTTGGGTGGTGATGCAGGGTGTCGCATGAGAAAGTTATAAAACTTTGGATTCTTTAAAACATTGTTGGGTGATATTCTGGGAGGAGACGACGATGGTATATTGAGCTACGTACCACCCAAAGCCAAAACGGATGTCCCATATCCAATTAGCCTTAAATGGATGTGTGATATTTGTGGATGGATATGCGACATCCATTTCAAGATCAAATATGCGACATTCGTGCCTAACATCCGTGACTGAGCGCGTCTTCCTTCACGCAGAAAAGGTAGCACATAACAGCAATAAAACACTGGCAAACGAAGCACCACCAATCAGTATAAGCGAACTTCCCAGTGAAACACCATCGCACCACAAACAGCAACAACAGTCACACCACCGCACCACCAGGGAGAGTGTACGGAAGTGAGAAGAAGAAAAGACAGATCTTAAAATATAAGAAAAAGCTTGGGATGGGACTGCGAGAGTAGAGAATAAAAGTGAATAAACTACATAGGGTTTGGTAAAAAAAAAGTAAAAAAAGTAAAAAGGTTAAAAAAGTAAATTTGAAAGTAAATTTTTTTAATTTGTCATATAAATTAAATCATACATTAATTCTCACAAACTTTACTTCCAAATTCACTTTCACTTATCTCCAAATCCACTCAAATAAATAACAAAAAAAAATTATGTTCAAATATTCTCAAATCCACTTAATTACTTTCTCCCAAATCCCTTCAAGTGAGCAATGGATTAGGGACGTGGTTAAAGTTTAAATTCTTGAAGTGTGTAAAGAATAGATAAGGAAGAATGCATTGATCGAAGTAATATTGAATGTGACATGTTGTTTGCATTTCTAAGAATGTAATCATGTGATTGTTATAACATGATAATTAGTAGTGAAAACCTTGGAATGAGGAGAAGTGCTTAAATTGCATAAAAATACATTTGTATGTTTTATTGTTGGGCGACAACCTTTATCATTGGGTTTCACTTTTAAGTTTTCGTAAATAAAGAGGTTAAAAGGGTCTCTTAGTTGGGCAATGCCTAACTATTGCTAGGCATGATAAATTCAAGTGTTTGTCGTTGAGTAGTGTTAGATTGGCATCGAGCATTGGTGAGGCAATGAGGCTCTAAATTTGTGGTACTGAGTAGTAGTTATCTGAGATTGAGTGGTAACTTTGTGAAATTATTTACATGCTAGAAGTGATTTATAATTTTGCTGAATAGTTTTCCTTGGTTGTTGTTTAAGATAATTATGATCGTATGAATATATGTTTGATAATGCATATGTACATGTAGAGTTCTTAGTGCGTTGTAGTAGTCAAATTGGTTATTTTCAAGAAGAAATGTTAATTTAGGTTGAATCTAAGTGTATTGAGAAAGACTATATGTGAGACTATTTTAACTTTATTAGGATCTAATGAGACAAATAATTAGAAGATAAGAATTGAACGAGACTTCACAAGATAGACTATATATATAAAAAAGGATCATACTAAATTTCCTAGTATATATTTTAAATTACTATTGAATTTATTTTAAATGTATTTTAAAGTATCTACTTCTCTGTTCTAAAACCTGTAGTATGAATTTATTTTGAAATACCTAATTAAATATTACTATATGATGCTTAAAATTTTTGGATTGTTATAGAAAAAAAATGTATATTAAAAATATATTCACCACCGATAGAATTGGCCATGGATATTTCACATAACTACTTTCATAATAAAACAGTTAAATTAATCTAGTTCATTAAAATTTGTATCACTAAGATATTTTTTATACATTTATTTTCTCTTTTAAAATCTTCAAAATTAAAGGTTAATGTAAATTAGTTAAAGAAAAAAATAAAATTGATGTTTTTTAAATTTTGTCATATAATCTATTTTTGCTATTTTGTTTTCTTACTCATTTTATTTTAGAGAGACAAAAATGTAAAGACTTAAAAATAACATTTTAGAAGTGGTAGTAGTTTAAAAATAATGAGACTCAATTATTTTAATATTGAAAGGTTTTAATATAAATAATTTTGTTATGAATGAATTTCATAATTTTAAAACACATAATTTTTTATAAATTATTTTTTTTAGAGTTCTTTGATTTCTTTGTAGGATTTCTCTTCGTTTATTTGGAAGGATAAGTTTTTCACATAGAGTAAACTTGGATACCAAATATTTGGACACTTACCAAGAGTTTGATAAAGAAACCCTTGAAAATGTATTTTTTTGAAAAAGAAATAAATTAAACTTAACTACAATTTTTCCTTAAAACTGTCAAAAAATTAAGATAGAAAAAGTTAGCTGGGATTTTACACTGAAACTGCCAACATGTATTTTTAACATATTGCTTTATTTTTACCGTGAATGCATGTATTTTTAACATGAATGTCGAAGTAGGTTTTTTTTTTTTCCAATAAATTCAAAGAACTTTTTTATGAAGTTGTGGAAGTGAAGGGAAGAAATTGACTTAGACAAAATGGTCGAATCAATATAAACCAAAAGAAGTTGAAGATTTGGATATAAACAAATATAAAAATATTCAATATTAGCTTCTTAAATGGAAGTGGAGATTTGCCACAATGGGTTAATGGATCTTTCATCTCTCCTCCTCAAGGGTGAGTCCCTTCTACATTGGTACACCCCCCCTCCAGCGGAAGCATTCCCATCCAACCACCGCCGTTCATCTTAACAGTGGCTCTGATACCACTGTTGGGTCTATCAAGGAGGAGGTTCACCGAGGATATATGTTCCGGTATAGGGCCGAGATCTAAATCACCTACACAATTTCTAACTCAATTTCCTGTCCAGATTCTCCTGTGCTCCCCTGTGCTCCTGTGTTCCCGCAGGGTACCTGCTAAAGGCACTCCGATGCTTAAGTCAGTTTTGTCACCCGATCGGGAATATTAAGTCAGTATTAAATGTGCAATCAATGAATCCACCTACCTGTGACCTTTGACTTGTATTTATAGTGGTGGACATGGGCCTGGTATTAAGATTACCTTAATTAAGGCCCAATTATGGCCCAACCATCTAAAACACTGGATTATGCTAATCTTTCCATATTTACCTTAACCTTTTGTTGATCGTGACCGTCCGGTCGTTCTGCCGACCGTGTGCTCCTCCTTAAGTCTCATTCTACGGGTGGATTTCGTATCTGGTCGTCCGGTCATTGTGCAACCGGCCGGTAGTCTTTAGCTGTTGGTAGATGTCGGAAAGCAGATTTTCACAAAGCTTGAGCGCTAGACGTCAGGCCCGTTCGGGGGATCCTTTTTCTACCGTCGGCTTCGTCTATAACAGATAACGTCGGATAGCGGGGGTCTTCCGTCCGGCATTGACTAGGACCGGTCGGTAGTCCCCAGTACATCAGGCCCCCCAAGCCCTAGACAGAAAGTCGTAGGGTTTATAAGCGGTGCCTGTCTGTATGGGAGTGTGTCGTATCATCTGTGGACCAGCGAGGGCGTTATTGGAAATAGAAGGGGGGAAAACTTTGAGCGGGAAATTTAAAAATGGAGTGCCACGTGTGAGATTGGTATTGGAGACGTTACGGGGGAATGGAACAGTCGCGCGATCCAGACCCTTGATGATGTTTGAAACGAACGGTGCGATGTGTTTGGCAGTTACGAATATTTCGGCTATAAATAGGAGTTGTTTGACTGCTTCAGACTTACCTTTTACTCACTCTTTCCTCAGCAGCCGCTCGGCATTTCTTTTCCAACCAGGTAAAAATAAATGGCAATTACCATATCGTCTTCTGGTTCGGCGGGTGGGGATGGCGGGGACTCGTCAAGCAGGAGCGGGAGCGGGAGTTCGCNCAGCTCGGGATCATCTTCGAGGGCCGAACAGTCAGATGCCGGACAGCCAGCAGACCGAATCATACACGGGACGGCTCTCTATCTCTTAGAGGGAGGCGTGCAGCTTGAACCCATCCGTCCCATGCCGGCCGGAGGATGGCCAGTAATAAGGGGGTATGACTGGGCCCCCCATGACGTGGGAACCTATGAATCCGAGTTTCAGAACCGGGGAGTCCTCTTGGAGTGGGCCAACCAGTCCTTCATAGCTCGTGATGAGGCGGACGCNCAACTTTTTCGGATTNGCGTGTGTTATCCCAACGAACGGGTGTGNCACGGGAAAGGGACGAGCTCCGAGGATTTCTTTTTCGTTTATACCTATTTGTTCCGTCGCATGATGGTGCGGATCCCATTTACTCGGTTCCAGGCTGCCGTCCTGAAGAGAATGAATGTCGCCCCCGCCCAATTGCATCCGAACAGCTGGGCCTGTATTCAGGCGTTCGTGGTGNTATGCACGGCTTTAGGCGTCGAGCTTTCAACATCTGTCTTCTTTCATTACTTCCANGTTCGGCCGGTCACGACGCGAGGTTGGGTGTCGTTGAGGTCCATCCAACAGGGNTTGTTTCAAAACTATGCGGATTCTTTNAAGGACTTTAAGCACAAGTTCTTTAAAATAATAATAAAAGAAGGCGGCCGGAAGGAATTTGTGGACCCCTCCGGTGAACCCCTGTTTCCTTTTTACTGGACCGAGGAGCCGGCCCAAATAAAGTCGGTGCCGGCGTGNGATTTGACTNCATCTGAGCGTGANGCNGTAANGCTTATTAACGATCTCCCCCGTCGCCTCCCCGCCCGCAAGCTGGTTGAATGCCTATGCCACGAGGATTTTAGTAACGTGGCGTTTGGTACGATTTTATTGTTTTGTATCGTTATGTTTATGTTTCGTTCTGGCTGATTTTACTCTCTTTCCTTGCAGGTGCTATGTCGTTCCCCGGCCCCCGTAAGACGAAGTATATCCCTCCGGCCCAGAAGAAGGATCCTCGTCTGGGCGGTGATGTGAAGATTCCGCCCCCCAAACCTACTCTCAAGGTCGTTCGCCGAGGGCCGAGCGTGGATTCCACTCCCGTGGCCATTCCGCTTACCGGCGGTGGTCCAGCTCCCGACGAGGTTACTCTTGTTGACCCTCCCGCTGGGTCAGTTCCCCAGGTGACCGTAGCTGACGCTGAGAAGACCGCGGCCGGTCCCTCCGAACCCTCCCGCGCCGATGCTTCTCGAAAGAAGAAAAGGAGGTCTAAGGAGGGTGAAAGGTCNTCCTCAAAGAGAAGCAGGCGGGAGCGTACTCCCCAACCTCTTCCTGGCGGTCTTATGGACCCAGCTTTCGGCGTGAGCGACCGGCTGGACTTCCGGATGAGCTCTGCGCAGCGCGAAATCGTTGAGCAGCTCTCAGAACAACAGTTGCTCAAAGCTGCCTTGGAGCACAGCAGCCGGGGGGCCATGCTGATGTGGTATGCGGAGAAGTTCGCTGACCGCCGGGGGCTGGACGCTATTCAACGAGAGTTGATAGCCGAGAAGAAGGCGGGCGCTGAAGCGAAGGCGAGCTTGGAGTCGCTCACCTTTGAGCACGCTAACTGTGACGCAGAGCGGGCGGGTTTGCAGAAGAAGTTGGCGGACGCCTGTGCCGAAGTGGAAACTCTTACCCAAAAACTTAGCGATTTGGGATTGAAGTACGAGGCGGAGCAGGAAGAGAATAGCCGCCAGCGAGCCGCCTTGGCCGAAGCGGGCAAAAAGGTCTCGTCTCGGGATGAAGAGTTGGTTGAGATGCATGCCGAGAACATCCGCCTGCAAGGGGAGCTGGCGGGTACCATCACGCGGCTCAACCAAGATGTTCAATTGGAACATGAAGAGGGCTTNTTCAAGGCCATCCGCCAGGCCGCCTATTTCTTCAACTTTGACCCGACNTCTGTGGAGTGGGACCTGGGGATGGACGTTCATAAGGGGAAGCTTGTCCCCCTTTCGGAAATTCCCGGGGAGGATGACGGAGGTTCGCCGGCTGATAACAGTTGACGGTTTATTGTCTCTTTTTGTTGTTTTTTGGGTTGGGGGTTGTGATTATGCGTTTGGTCCAAACGCTTTTTGCTTTCATACTTGCACAATATATGTTGTACAGCCCTCTTTTTGATAATGAAATTTCTTTGTTTTCACGTTACGTTGTGTAGCCTTTACTTTTTAAGCAATATAATTGCCCGGTCGGCGATGATTTTTGTTTTTATAAGGTTCGCCGTTGGCGGCCCTTTTGCGGGACGTATCGTGTTATTCGTGGGCATTACGCGGGTTGCGATGGTTCTTAAAAGAACTCGCCGTTCACTACCCGCTTGGAAGTGGCCGGGTCTTTCCCGGAGAAAAGACGCCGTTCACCACTTGGTTGGAAGTGGCAGTGTCTTTTCCGGAGAAAAGACGCCGTTCACCACCTGCTTGAAAGTGGCAGTGTCTTTTCCGGAGAGAAGACGCCGTTCACCACTTAGTTGGAAGTGGCAGTGTCTTTTCCGGAGAAAAGGCGCCGTTCACCACTTGGTTGGAAGTGGCAGTGTCTTTTCCGGAGAGAAGACGCCGTTCACCACTTGGTCATCTTGCAACTGTAAAAGGTAAACACTTGGGCTTCATTCACTCTTCAAAAGTATTTACATCGTGGGTTTAACTGAAATAAAATTTCAAGTGGGAGGCGTTCCAAGTATTCCGGAGTGGCCGGCCGCCTGGGACGGAAAGGCGGTAAGCACCGTTTTGCAAATCTTCCATCACCCGGAATGGGCCGTCCCATTTTGCCGCAAACTTTCCGTGCGCCTGCTCTTTCCTGGCATCTCCGGTCTTCCTCCATACTAAATCGCCCTCTTGGAAGTGCCTTGGTCGTACCTTGGTATTGTACCGCCGCTCTACCAACCGCCGGCAAGCTTCCGCGTGCAACACGGCGCGATCCCGTCGTTCGTCTATGGAGTCCAANTCGACCCTCAATTCTTCCTCGTTNAGCTGCAAGTCCTGGATCTGTCTGCGTAATGACGGTTCCCCAAGTTCTACTGGCAGCATGGCGTCAGTTCCATAAGTTAAGTTGAANGGGGATTCCCCGGTAGTTCCGTGCGGGGAGCANCGATATGCCCACAAAACCTCCGGCAGTNCATCCACCCAGGTTCCTTTTTTGTCGCCCAATCGCCGTTTGAGTTCGGCCACAATTGCCTTGTTAGCCGCCTCCGCCTGGCCGTTCGTTTGGGGGTGTTCAACCGAACTGGTGACATGCTTGATNCCNAGNCCTTGAAAGAACGACTCNAATCTTTTATCAATGAACTGCCGGCCGTTATCAGTGACGACCGTCTGTGGAAGTCCGAACCGACATATTATTTTCCAGAAAAAAGTTTGCACCTGGCGGGCGGTGATTGTGGCTAAGGGTTCTGCTTCTACCCACTTCGTGAAATAATCCACCGCAACAAGTAAAAATTTTTTCTGTGCTTGGCCAGGGGGAAAAGGGCCGACGATATCCATCCCCCACTTGGCGAACGGCCACGGCGATACAATAGCTCGCAATTCAGCGGGGGGGGCATGTGGTATATTCGCGTGGGCTTGGCACCGCTCACACTTTGCGGTGAAAGCTTTGGCGTCGTTCTCCATCGTGGGCCAATAATACCCGGCCCTGAGGGCCCTCGCCTTCAACGTTCTCGCTCCCGTGTGCAGGCCGCAAATCCCGTTATGGAGTTCGTTCAGCACNTACGCCGCCTGGTCTGGACTTATGCACTTTAGCAAGGGGACAGAAAAACCTCTTCGGTATAAGTCGCCTCCTATATTGACGTAGCGGGCCAGTCGTTTGGCCTCTGTTGGTTTCAAGCCAATCCCTTGATCCTGGTCCGTCATCAGCTTCACGATTTCGACCCGCCAGTCATTGCTGGGGGGTGGTCCCAACGCCATGCACTCCACCGACGGCTCCGTCAAGACCTGGCGAATGACGGTGGTCAGTTGTCCTTTTTCTTTACCGGTGCTAAGCTTAGACAGCATGTCCGCCCGGGAGTTCTCTTCTCGCGGGATGTGCTTGATTACGAAAGGTTGAAAACTCTTGGCCATTGTGCTGGCTTTGTGAAAATATCTCAACAGCTGGTCGTCTTTGACCTGGAACTCACCCGTCATTTGTCCGACGACCAGCTGGGAGTCGGTTCTACACGTGAGGGATCGAGCCCCCATGTCTATGGCCAA
>NC_028352.1:4210904-4214602 GCF_000741045.1 Vigna radiata var. radiata
GGGTGGATTTCGTATCTGGTCGTCCGGTCATTGTGCAACCGGCCGGTAGTCTTTAGCTGTTGGTAGATGTCGGAAAGCAGATTTTCACAAAGCTTGAGCGCTAGACGTCAGGCCCGTTCGGGGGATCCTTTTTCTACCGTCGGCTTCGTCTATAACAGATAACGTCGGATAGCGGGGGTCTTCCGTCCGGCATTGACTAGGACCGGTCGGTAGTCCCCAGTACAATATACAAACACCAATGAGATATGAGCTCGACTATATAAGGAATTGACATCACTCTCTACCCAAAACTTTAACGCAATGGATCTTTCATCTTTATATCTTTATATAGTGCTCTACTTTCTCATTTCTATCCAATGTGGGACTTGAACTCACACTTGTATTCCCAACAAAAATATGAACAAGAGTCACAATATGACTCTTGGTAGTGGCAGGATATGAATGAGTTATGCAGAACAAAATCACAAACAAGTTGGTTTGACAAAGATATATATGATGCATCATGAATATTTATGATGCATCATGAATAAGTAAATTTTGTTTTTATACCCTAAATACATTAAATTTGAATTAGTATTATTCTAAATTTAAATTGATATTTTTTAAAGATTTTATTTTGGTAAAATATTTAAAATTTATTTTTCTTATTTACATAAAATATTTTAATTGTTATCAATCACAATATTATTTAAATATTATATGGTTATTAATAACTAAAAAAGTTAATATTCATTTTATTTTGCTTTATATTAATTTTCTATTCAAACACATATTTTTGACATAAAACCAAAAGATTGAATTCTATAGAATTTGATCTCACTGCAACTAACTGATAGCAAACACTGTGAATATAATAGCAAAGAAAGTTGATAAATTAAAGAGTGAATGAAAAATAGGCTTTTTTCCCAAATACATATGATCATTTTTCATCCTCTTAAATATATTCATAAAAATAAATTTGTAAGAAAAAATTTAACCTCACTTATATGTTAAACTTAACGGTATATTGTTAGCCTTATACAAAAAAGAGGTTATATTTTAAGATTATAATTTTTTTCATTTAAATTTTTTTTCAGTTAATATTATAAAAGCAGTTAATATTCTGAAAGTGACCCATTTTAAATAAAAACGGTTTTCAAACATGTGTGGGTGTGCCCATGATTCCCGCAACAATCTCTTATAACGTTAAATACTCTGTGATGATTTTTGGAGTACTACATACTACAAAAAATTTCTTATTAGGTCACTAATCCTACTCTTTATTTCATATACATCAGCAAGCATACAACAATGGCTGAAGGTTGGTCTTTTTGCTTCCGCTTTTATTCTTGTAAATCTGAATATGATTAAATGTGCTTGTTTGATATATTTAGATTTATTGAACATTTGATATGAATATGTTTTTTTAACATTTGGTATCAGAGCATGTTTATCCTCTGCCTTGTCTGGCTCACTCTTCTGTGCGTATTGTGTTTTTTAATTTTATCAATTGTTTTAAAACCGGGTAGAAAGAAGAAAGCTTTCAGTCAATTATTCTGTGAAATTTTTTCTGTGAAATTTTTTAAACTGGAGGTTGAAGATAATTGAAACGCCATTCGGTTTTGCGTTTCATTTTGGGCATCCTTCAAAAACATATATTTCAATTTTTATTTTATTTTCTTCTTTACCT
The DNA here is from genome assembly GCF_000741045.1 of Vigna radiata var. radiata. NCBI lineage: Eukaryota > Viridiplantae > Streptophyta > Magnoliopsida > Fabales > Fabaceae > Vigna > Vigna radiata. Next base: position 4,212,574 of record NC_028352.1, read on the forward strand.
GTTATGTACGTACGTGCACTGGAGGTGAAAGGTACGCTGTCGCTTTCTGGTTTTAATTTAGATTGGTTTTTTCATTCTGCACTTGCTTTTCAGATATATATAAATATATATTATTCATTGTTTGTATTTTATATTGAATGCCTTTTTTATGTTACTATTATATACACGTTAATATATATATATATATATATATATATATATATATATATATATATATATATATAATATGTTAGGCTAGGCACTACAGTTATACACACTATTAAGATTAAAGTGCCGCGTGGAATTAGTATTTAAATTTTGAATATTATATATTTATAATATGATGTTTATATTTTATTTAGATTAAATATAAGACTTAAAGATAATTTAATATTTAGTGATAAATATAATTTTTAACAATTAGAGAGTAGCCACAACATCTTTAATTAGTTAAATTATATTATAAAGATCACTTTATCATTAATTGTAATTAATTATATATAGTGTATCCACATGATTTTTGTTATATTTATATAATTAATTAGGATAAAATATTAATTATAATTCTTAATTTTCTTACGGGAATTAGAAATGTAATATAATTTAATAGTTTTATCATAAGGTTAAATGAGTCTAATTGAGTAAGGCTTTAGCCCACAGACAAGTTTTATGTTAATATACTCATTGGTAAAGACATGTTTTGCATTGATAAAATATGACATTTATTTTAGTCTCAAATTATGATAATGAACATAATTTTAAATTTGCAGTTTCTCAATCTGTGAATATTTTTTATATCAAGTATGGTATTCGTGAATTGAAAGGAGATAATTATAAGATTTGGAAGGAGAGAATTCTTCTTCATTTAGGATGGATGGACATAGACTATGTTATTAGAAAACCAGAACCACCGGGTATTACTGAGATTAGCACTCCAGATGCCATTGAACTTTATGAAAAATGGGAGAGGTCAAATCATCTCTTCGTAACGTTCATAAAAACCAACATTTCTACTGGAATCTGAGGTTCAGTTTATCAATATGAGAATGTCAATGATTTACCGAAGGCTATTGATGAGCAATTTATGAGATCTGATAAATCTCTTGCCAACACTCTTATAATGCAATTTTCATCCTTAAAGCTCACTGGAATTAGAGGAGTGCGTGATCATATCATGCGCATAAGGGACATTGTGGCTCAACTAAAAGCTTTGGAAGTTACCATGTATGATTCTTTCCTAGTGCACTATATTTTGTGCACTTTGCCTCACCATTACGCTCCCTTTAAAATCTCTTACAACACACATAAAGACAAGTGGTCTATTAATGAATTATTGACCATGTGTGTTCAAGAAGAAAGGTTATTGATTGAAGAAGGGGAGAAGGTGAACTTGACCACTTCATTTAAGAATAAGAAGAACCAAGTTAATAAGAAGGGAAAGATTCCTGCTCAGCCAGTTATTAAGAAGGAGTCCAGATGTTTCTTTTGTAAAAAGAAGGGACACATGAAGAAGGAATGTCAAAAGTTTAAGGATTGACTGGAAAAGAAAGGTAATTTGTTTGCTTTTGTCTGTTATGAATCTAATTTGACTAGTTTTAATCATAACACCATGTGGATTGATTCTGGTTCTACAATCCATGTTTCTAATACCTTGTAAGGTATGGAAAACCTAAGGAAACCGATGGGAAGTGAACAACGCATCTATTCAGGAAGCAAGATGAGTTCACATGTTGAAGCCATTGGNACNTGCAATTTAGTTTTAAGCAGTGGTTTTGTTTTATGTTTAGAAAAGACCTTTTATGTTCCTAGTTTTAACAAGAATTTAATTTCTATTTCACAACTTGCACCTTTGGGTTTTTCATTTAATTTTACGGATTCCGGTTTTACTTTATTGAATAAATCCAAAGTTATTGGCTTTGGGGAATTATGCGATGGTCTTTACTTTATTAAATTTCAAAACAACGCTGCTTATAGTTCTATGCATGTTTCCGCTGGGTTAAAAAGATGTGTTATGAATGAGGATTCTTCTGTTTTATGGCACCGAAGATTG